>NC_071324.2:8795378-9098409 GCF_027563975.2 Plodia interpunctella | reverse complement strand
GATTATATAACCGATCGCCTGTCTGATGCCAAATCCACGGGAATGTTATTGTTACCTATCAGTTGCCAAAGCTATGTGTCCCTCTGAAGTTGCCTCGTACGACATCCAAGGGTGGATACGAGTGGTCCAATTCTAGGACGGCACCACACGGCACTATCATCGTGGTCATATAAACCAGTAACATACTTACATATTTTATTAGTAGAAATAATGTTAACTTTTGTATATACTTTACGAATAAATACGTTAGGTAATTGATGAAAATTATACTAAGTATACTTATTATCGTTTGTGTGTTTGTTTGTTTGTTTGTCCTTTTTTCATTTAGAAACGGAGCAATTAATTGTGGAGATAGCTGACAGATTGGAGAGTGACAGGTTATTTTTAGCCGCAACTGCTATAGTTAAGTATATTTTAAACGTGAAAGTTTGTAAAGAACGCTAAATCTACTAGATGGGTTTTGATGAAATTTGGTAAAGCTTGCAAAACAATATGGTATTTACTTTTTTTTTAATTATAGAATATTATAAAGGCGAAAGTTTGTTAGTATGTTTGTTACCTACTTGTTGACGCTAAAACAGCTGGGCCAATGGTTATGAAATATACCTTGGACTTCTTTCATTCATTAAGTACGGATTTGTTAAAAAAGTCTGATAGGTAGTCAATGGCGCTTTATAAAGTAGATGGCGCTACTATGCATACAAATAAAAAGTATTTACCTATTAAAAATAATTACAACGATCGATAAACTACGACCTGCGCTGTGTGGTTGGATAACATTTTTGTATGAATTGGATTCAATTTCATTGGTTCATTTAGTGTCAAATTATACCTACACATATTATGTAACAGATGTAAGTAGTAGTAAGCTTCCTCTAAATTTATAAGGTTTTTTCTAAAATCCTATGAGGACTTTTAGACTTTTGAACATATATAAATTTGATTTCTACCTAGGAAAACAGCGGCTATAGATGCATTGTCGCTACTCTGTATTTGTCCATAATAAATCTTCATAGACCCATTTACAGTCAAAAAAGGTCCCAATGCTAAAAAAAAGTTGGCGCCTCCGTATCTATGAAATCAGATCACAGTCAGGTAGATTTGACCCCTTTTATTGCACAAAAAAACAGACAGCATCTATAAAATTTTGTGTGTAAACCAAAGCAATGTTGGCAAGCCTTTTAAAATCTTATTTTTTTATTTATACAAACCTCACATATATATATATATATACGTCGGATATATGAATTTATTTTATTTAAAGTTCGCGACGCGATGCGATGCTACGCGATGCGATGCGACGCGATACGGCAATAGTCGCGTTGTAGATTGTTAAAGCGACTTTATAGAACAGGCATACGTTCATACGAGTCATTTGGTAATTCAGTATCGCGTCGCACCGCGTCGTTTTGTCAGAATGCGGACAACACGTTACACATAGAGCATGAAACAAACTCAGTTTTTCAATTTAACCTAATACTATTGTAAATAATGCGACTGATTATGGATAGTTGGGAATAAAGTAGTACTTTAACTATGACTGTCCATAATTGTTTATGTTATTTGATGATTCACTATTAATTACCCCAAGTAATCATTACTTATTTTAAAACAAAGTTCTCTGCCGCGTCTAACTGTCTCTTCGTGATAAACACAAAAAGTACTGCACGGATTTTCATGCGGTTTTCACCAATAGATAGTATGATTCCTGAGAAAGGATTAGGTGTGTAATTTATAGTTTTTACCCGAGTGAAGTCAAGACGGGCCGCTACTGACGTATGAAATAACACGATATAATGATTCTAATTAAATAATACAAATGTTGGACTATTGTCTTTTTAACTAATCAACGGATGATTATTTTTATCTTGACGCATATGATGCTTGATACGGGTGTTAATCAAAATATTACGCAGGCGCAAATACTCGCATTTCCTCGAAACATAAAATTTTTGAACATGATAAGGTTAAGCCTTGAAAAGTATTCGCTCAAAATAAAATTTGATAGGTACATACACATTTTACGTTTCTCACCAAACAGGAACGTAATAAAAAGAATCTGGGAGAAAAATCTTTTTAATTATTTACTAACATTGAAATAATACCTAGTACCAGTTTTACGGACAACATCTGAAAAATATTCATACTCTAAACGGAATCGTTAGGTCATTTAGACTTGGTGTACAAAACAAAATATTTCATTCACATCAGCTCGGGAACACAATGGCGTCCAGAACGCGGCAATTCCGTAACAATTTTACGATTAATTGACTCAATGCAATCGAGCATTTGAGTGGGCGAGAGCTTTTAATGCGTTTTTGATACGGCCACGTAGAAGTCAAACAAACAACAGTTTATACCTGCTTACAAAGCCAGTAATATTTTGCATTTTTCGCAAATGGTGGAGTCCCCACTGAACCTGTAAGATTCGACCCGACTTAATAATTTCCCATTAAACTTATTTTATGGAATTTATCTGGTACACTTGACTGATTACAATTGACCTTTGAGATTAGACATCTCTCTCTTTCAACTTAGTGTTTTCTCGGTTTTCACAATGTCTTCTGCATTCTTAGTTCTGGCACGCAAATAGTTATTGACTACATCGAGCCAGCATTTCTTGGGTTATCCACGTCTGCCAGAGCCAAACAGAAGCGGTACAGCCAAACATTGGCATCCTACGTAATTAGCTGGTACCAGTTTCGAGATTAGACCAAAGAAGATTAATATCAAGTATTTTTTTTACTTAGCGTATAAGTCTGGCGAGGAAATGCTGCCAGCATTCTCGGCACGTTGCCTCGGTGCGGCGCGTTTGAGAAGGTTTTTTTGTAATTTTGGTCTTATTTTAATTTTCATTTAATGTATCCAACCCTCAATTGTATTATTTATTCAGTTTAGTAAGAATTAGTGAAACACTTTGCTAGTCTTGTAATGATAACAATGATCGATTAAATAAAAAAAAATAAGATTTTACGACACGGTGATCAAAATTGGATAAGAAAGATGTTTTTGAATTTCTAATGTGTAACCAAGTTTTTAATTGGAGGTGGAATCGGTACTCTATTTACAGCATAGTTGAGGTCGAACAATTGAGGTCCAGTGGACAAGAAACTACTCCCTCCGGCGACTAGAAAGGGTCTTTGATGCGCGTGACTTCACAGACGTGGCGCAAAAATAAATGCCAAAGAACTATGAGCGATAACGCTTGAAAAAGTCAAACATCTGCAATGTCTAATGAATTTAACAGCTAATTACATTAATTTAACGCTCATAATTGGCTTAGTCTCGACAATGATGCTTGATGTTACGTTTGGTTGTTGCATTTTAGGGTTCCGTAACAAAATAACTTTTTAAATTCGTGATATATCTGTCTGTCAACCTCTATAAATCACAAGAAACAGACAGACGCGATAAAGGGCTTTGTTTTATTAGATATAAGGATAAGAACATCCTTCAGAGTATCTGCAGATAAGTCTTTAAATATGACACTGATGAGGTTCCTAAAACCCTTTTTCTTATAGTTCATTATTTCAATGACGGACGTTTCCAAAATAGCTTCTCACCACTTGATGACTACGGTGATGCCTGTCTCCCTCCTCTAACTTCTAAAGTGATAACGTGAAAAATATAAAAAGAATTAATATTCTTTCGAGATCTACATTATAATAAATATAGATCTCAATAAAAACTTTCCACGAAAATTGGTTTGAACGAGACACAGCCGGTAGGTTTTGAGATTGCAAAATTTTCTTCACATTTTCCAAAATTACAAATATAGCTTTGTCTTCTATAAAAAAACTAAAAAAACAAATTTATTTTTTTTATATTAAAATACTTGCTACCACTGGACCTTTCATGGGTGAGTCCGACTCGCGCTTGATCAATTTTTTTATTAAACTTTTGTCCATATATATAACTATGTAACTTAGTCTAATGAAGGATCATTAGACTAAGTTACATAGTTAGCTCAATTTAAATAATAAATTTAACTTATACCGTTTTGAAGAATGTAAAAACAATTATAATTTAAAAGTATTGTTATAAAAATAATTAATTGATTGTGTGCTTTACGAGTATATGCCTGGACGACCTCGGTGGCACAGTGGAAAAGTGCTTGCCTCTGAACCGAGAGGTCTCGGGTTCGATACCCAGTCATGGAAAATGATCATTTTTCTGATTGACCCTGGTCTTGGATCTTTATCTATAGATATATATGAATTTTGAATGAAACTAATGACAATCACTTAGAACCTAGGTATCTATATGATGTGAAATTGCAAAAAGCTGAATATCTTTTCTACGTGTTATTAATAAATAGGAACAACGTGTAAAACAAACACTTCACTAAAATTTGTTAGTAATTATGTAAAATATAATGATCGTCGTAAGTGAAGCGAAGAATTTGCACCACTATACTTATAGTTTTTGCTATACGCCCGATAATTTCTCACCAGCTCTTGAATATACAATCATGTTGTGTAACTAATATTAAACAATTCAGTTATTCACATATCAGACATGATAATAGTCGAAAGATAAATGCTGTACAATATAGGAAATTGTCACAAAAATAAATATACAAGTTGCTTCTTCACAAATACTTAGCTCCTGAACTAAATCGACTTCGCCTATGTTATTTGAGACAAAAAAAAAACAATATTATAATGTACATTTAATTTTTAATCCTAATGGAATATTATCCATAGGATTCTTATGTTGTGAATTTATATTTGAGTTGAGTTAGTATCATCCCATAACACAAGTCTCGAACTTACTTTGGGGCTAGTTCAATCTGTGTGATTTGTTCTAATATATTTATATTTATTATTATGATATTTATGTTGTGTAATAACAGCATTATTAATTATTATTTATCTACATTTACGAACTAAATAAAGTAGTGAAACGACAGCATGAAATCTATGCGCGTAATACACAATAACTGGCACTCTCATTGCGGCACAATCATTATCGTTAATTTGTCCGAGTCCCGCGCGAACGCAACGTTGCGCCTAAAGTGGGCCCATTTATTTGGGAATCCGGCGGGAGGTCACGGGAAAAGTCCACAATAAAAGCCGGGACCGGTAGCACAGTTTAATTGAGTCCTCCGACCTCATAATCCGCGCTTCGCCCCGCCCGCTAAATGTTATTTATACCCAAACTCCAAACAGCCGCCGGCACCGCTCCATACTCCGGTCGCTTATAAATTTAAGCCTAGCACCCTATGTAAGTAGTACGCGGCATTTCAGCATCGACATTACTTTTTTCTGTTTTTTTTTTCACACGGTGCCACCTGATAATTAATTTGCAGCAATAATTGCCGTTGCCTTTACGCTTGTTATTAAACTTGTCGATAATTTAAGATGGAACATGAGTCTCAAATTGCTCTTCGCGGCCGATTGCTCTTTCGCGTTTGCTTATATTGTGTTGGTTGCGAGCGATTAGACGTGATTTGTTAGCGATGTATGGCACGCACGACTACTCGCGACTTCATATACGTGTGAGTGATGCTTTTTTGTTTCTGTAATTTTTAAATCGACAACGGCGGCGTGAGACTACGGCACCGCTCCGAGACGGCTTGATATATTCATTTTCATAATCGTTATCGTGACTTTGTCATCGTATTCCGACGACTAATTAATGCAATATCAGGTGTCACTTTTTGCTCGCTCAGTTTATTACTCGTATAAAAGTATACGTTATTTTAGCATAATTTTGCACGTCGATTGTTATATTACAGAATTATTGTTACGCCGCTGTCAAATGGACAGCCACTATGAGAGTTTGCAGCGCTCACATTCAAGAGCCGCATAATGAAATACCGGCTCGGTATGAACTGTTGGGAATTCATTGGAATTATCGGTGCAAACCGCCTGACAATAGTTAAACCGAAGCGCGTTAAATAACCATTAATAGTTGCAGCGATTGCGGCTGAAATTTATCGATAGGCCGATGGATCGAAGTGCCGAACCGCAACTCATCACTAATGCGCTTCGCTATTTCCTCGTCGTGTGTCATGTTGTGATCACCAAGCACCACGCCAACTCGTTTTTCGTGACCATTTTCGTCACGCACACACCTCATTTCAATTTTACTTTATGAACCAAGATATTCACCGCATAATGGCTAGTATTGTTAATGATGTTTAACATTTCCTAAGGTACCATACGCTCGACTTTATGAAGCCTCGTCAAACTTTCTGACAAAAGTAAACGTTAATACCTACACGTATGACACATTGTATAATGCAATGTAGCACATTATGTCTCTGTCTCCTGGCTCTGGCACTCTAGTATGTACACATAATAACATTATGTCAACGCTATGTAAATGTTCACTCGAGGACACATTATTGTGATGTAGGAAGGTGTTTGTGATTTCGAAGTAAAGAGACATTTCTAAGATAATGCTGGTTTTAAAATGCAGTGTAGTTATTTTTCTACACTCTATAGTCTGAAATGGTCTGTGAATGTATGCACTTAAGTCGTACACGGCGAGTAAGTGTAGTATCAGCGGGCGGCACGACCGGCACAGCGGGGGCGAGGATTTTTGTCATACTAAAACACATCTCACATTGTTTGCCCATTTATAAAGTTACAAATAATTTTTTGGTATCGTAAATACTGAGTACATGAAAAAAGGATGTCGTATGTGTTTACGAGAAAAATGATCGGGATCTTTGTTATTCTGGAGAGTATTTTATTTGGGTGTGATAGGTAGGGAGTGGCGGGTTAACGTATTCCCATGTTGCCGGCGCATAGCCGTCATTGTGCGCCGCGTCGTCTCTAATCCGCGCCACTTCTGCGTCGAGCCTTCCACTCATGTGCATTGCCCTTAAGGGGCTTACACACGTACGACATTACTCAGTTAACGTTACGGCAATCTTGGGATTTTAAAAAAGACCGAGAGAACTCCACCATTTTGTGTGAAAAGTGGGAGATTTGGCTCTGATTTTATGTACGGCCGTCTGACGTCAATCCTCTTTGGGAATGCAGTTATTGCCTATCATTTGCTAAAACTATACACCTATGTGTGTTAGTCGCATTGTACGATATCCATGGGAGAATATGGAGTAGTCCAATTTTAGGGCGGAACCACACACCACAATTCACATTCATTATTATTCTTAATGCTAAAAAGCGGCTTACATGATACGTTAAATGTTATGCAATTAAAAATTGCATTTTACAATTAGTTTTTTTCCGTCGTATGGCAGATATAGAGGTTAGTACACCCTATTCGCCTGCCAATTAGTCCTGTATTTATATGGGTTTAAATTACACCATATTAATAGCAATATAGCTACAAAAAGAGCGGCTACTGCCCTTAACCCAACATCCGAGGCTTTATCTCCGGGTCTTTCAGTCTCTCTTCATTTTATGTGAGGTCTTCGATAACACGGAAAGGTACAAATTAATTAAATATCCAGTGGCACAAAACATATAAACAACAGAAGTGTAGCTACAGCTAAAAGAATAATACGCATTCAGTTCACATGTTATATGATTACGTTATTTTTAAACTAATTAATTAATGATGTCATCAAACTAAAATTAAATAGATTAGGTATACGGTATGTGCTGAGTTTGAAAGAAAATTGTTAGTTGAACGTCATGATTGATTACATTAATAAAGTTAGTATAAAAATATAAAATATATAATAAACAAATTCATGACATTTTAATGCCGCATAACTTTTTTATTACTTATTATTTTATTACTTGAAATATATGAAATTGTTATAATTACTTCTAAATTTATTCATTTGGCTTCTAAAAAAAAATAAGTAATTAGATTCTTCAGTAAAACTTTAGAGCGATCAATTAAAAAAAATACTAAGTCAAAGTGGGGTAAATGAAGTCACAGCACAACCGTATGCAGAATATTCTAATATCCTCCCACTTCCCATGGCCGAAAGGCAAACCCAAGAAGTGGTCCTATAACTAGAGTTGCCAACGACCGTGCGCGAAGTTGATGACCAAGTGAGATAGTGGACCCTGGGCTCCGAAGCTCAAAGGCTGAGGAAGCCGATAAACGCTCAAACGAGAAAGAGACAAAGATCGTATCTTATAAAACCCATCTGCACAAAACCGAAAAGTAAAGAACTTGGTAACAAATTTATATATCCGATACCCGCGTTTTTACTAAACATTTAATATTACTCACAACACGCATTATGCAATTATATTTCTTTTTCCATATTTTATTTATTTTGTGAAAGTAGTTTTACATCAACATACAAATTACATTTTACGAGGTCATGTATACGATTAAAAAAATTAAATATCTTATACTATCTTATAATTCACATCTCTTCAGATAATCCAGTTTACTTAATTTACTAAAGTTATAATAGCAAAAGCAGCCGTTGGCCTGCTACGATGCCACGGACAGATATACAGATACACAGACACATTAAACTTATAACTTCTCTCGTCGGGGGTAAAAAAAAACAGTAATGAATAGCGTGCTAAAAATGACTTTGAATTCAATACACATGAACGCAAACAGCTTCTAATTTCACTTTCACCGGGATTCACACCATGAACAAGTAATCCGACTCCCGTTCGATCTGTTGGGGAAGCGTCTAGACCCTAATCATTATAATGATCGGCCATCGATTGGCATGTTTAAGACGACCAAATTTGAGAGACCCCATTGCCTGCGGCTCACCGCTATTCCCAACTAATCAACAAACTTTAAGATAGTCACTTATAATTTTTTCGAAATTCATATAATAAGATCTGATAACAACCTAATTATTATAATGTTCTCTTTAACATAACCGAAGTTGAAAATTGGAGGCAGCATCTCAGCTCTGATATTTGTGCTAATGCCATGGAAATTTTAAAATGATCGTTGTATCTTTTAACAGTGCTTTCGAAATAAACACATTATGCTCCCGTTCTGTGGTCATGGTCAAGGTTTATAATGGTCGAATTCACAAGAAAACCATACAATAGTTCTGCAATTATATGTTTACATTTTTTGTACATATAAAATAAAATTCATTTGTTTTACGCGTCTTATAGTATTGAACGCGAATTGAAGAATTTAATTTTACTGTAATATCACGGTTTAGTCTGTGCATCTATTTTAAAGTAGAATAAAAAATATATAATAAAATGCAATGTTTCTTTTATGTTGCTCCCAACAACCTGGCGAGGAATAGAAATGGTTGGAAACAAAAAGGGCGTTTGCCCAGCAGTGGGACCTGAGAACTACATAAAAAATATGTACCTAGGTACTACAATAAAAAATAAAAATAAAAAACTCCTTTTAGTAGTAGATAGATAGATAAACTCCTTATTGCACCATTCTCAAAGGAGTTATAAGTTACAACAAGATATTCAAACATAAAGAGTGCAATGGCGGAGTCAATATATAAAGACCAAACTAATGTAAAAACTTCGGTTATTATTTAATACGGAAAAACTACTGGTTTATGACTCTCTCTCATCTGAGCGTTTTCCCGGTTACTTCCTCAGCCGATGAGTGTTCGAGCCGAGGTTCCGGCAAGTAATACTGATTTATGTCTGTTAACTTTGACTTTTTGTGATGTTGGCATTATAGTCTTATATTTGTCTTCCCCAAAAATCCGACTAAATAAAAGAGAATATTTTTCCTCTTAACCATTGTATTACTTTTTCATATTAAAAGAAACCACTTATACATCCTGTCTAATTAACAACGTCTTCCTATTTGACTCATTTTTTGCCATTCATTGTTTTTACTGACCTTTATTCCCTTTCTTAGGAAAGTTATTTAAGGACTTAGGAGTTTTAAGGAACAAGTGGTGAAAAAAATTGCACGTGTTTGTAATTACGAAGTTTTATATTCAAAACTTTGATAGTGTAACGTTGAAATATAGATTTTACACTGTGTTACAGTTATAGCGATTTTATTGTCAGCAGTTACTTGAGGCTTTTCGGACCTCCATCGACCCTGACGCACGGAAAAGTTTATTTAGGTACTAGATTTTCATTAACAAGTATTGCCAACATATAAAGATAACATTTACTATCATTCTACCTCTTGTTTACTAATATTTTAGTTTGAAACACAAAATAAAAAATATGATAATAAAAACATTCTAATTTTCTCTTCGTAAATATTTGATACGATTTCCATATTTTCACTTTAAAGAAAACAGCAAAAAATAACGGGTTGCACTCCGGGAGTTCTAGAAGAAGTGAAAACTTGACGACGTGATTTTTATACGTCTTACGAATTTTCGGGTCACGTGTCCTGACGCGAGTTGTAACATTTTTTACTCATCACACGAAGTGCACATGGCCGCCAAAGAAATTTTCATTTCAAAAATAGAATTTTATTATGTTTAATGCTTGACGTAATTTAACAGTTTTATGGAAATGTTAACAACCGTTATATTCACAATAAATCAGTTAACTTATTATCAACAGTCTTATTAACATTAATAAAACAAGACAGTCTCACAGCCTTTCAAGTTAGAGCTAAGATGACCTAGAGTTGTAGTAGAGCGCACGCAATACAACTGAGACAGTGAGCCTTTAAATAAATCAACTAATCTACGTAACGTAAATTGAATCTGAAGAATTAAAATAACACAACTTTGAAATTTCAATATATTTATTTATAAGGGAGATTCTATTTATCACTGGATTATTGAATCGTTTGTAGTATTTTTATTGTGAAAAGATACCAAAATAAAGAACCCAAAGGATGAATCATATAATTATAAAGATTGTATTTTTGTTTGTAATGAATTAACTATAAACTACTGAACCGATTTTAATTAAGTTTGGCACAGAGACAGACGAAACGTTTAGAAGTAACATAGCATTTTTTGTAAAATTATGGTTTTACCCGAGCGAAGCCGGGGTAGGCCGCTAATATTATACAACAAGAAGGTAAATATAAAAAAGCGGACTATCTCTTGTTGGGATCGTTTATGAAATAAAAAGTGATAGAAGAGTACTACTACTTTTACATATTACTTATTTTATACCATTTGTTTCCTTACATTTACTAGATTGTATGAGCCGCCAATATGTAACTACGACCACGTGGCACAGCGCGCTCTATATGACAATACCTATACTGAGTTGAAAACTAATAAAAATACGGGATTGCAATGCGAATATGAATAAAATAGAAACTAGAATGGTTATAATCGAGATTACAATCGTAATTTAATTAACCGTAGGTACAGAAAATGAAACGTTCAAATTTATCTACTACCGATTTATGATAGGTTTAATTGCTTACACAATTCTATACAACTCATAGTGCAGTCACGTATCTTTGATCGTCATATTTTTATTAATTTAACTGAGATAAACTTAGAGTGGGTTGCACTAATCAACTTTAACGTTAACACTGCACAGAAAAACGCAAGAAATTTTTTATAAATGTCAGCGGCGGGCAGGTCAAAGTCAACGTCAAAGTAGACTGCCGCAATTTTAGTAGAGCCTAGCTATTTTTAATTAGGGGCTTTGACGCAGGTTCAAGTTTTGTCCGCAACATTACGGTAAACCTCATATTATATAGATCACTTCGGATTCTACCCTAGTTCAGGTTCGGTTCGTTTCATTAGATATTTATGACGATTAAATTATCTAGGATATTTCACCATTTCGCTATTCAAAATCTTAACCAAAGGTATCTTACATTTGATTTAGATCTAAAATAGTAGCTAATCAATTTGAATTAACGGCTTTTCCTCATTGAGACAAGACAGCGCGATGCGACGCGACGCGAGGTCAAATATATGCACCTATGTTAGTATGTCCTATGTACATTTTATACGATTCTCGATATAGTTGTCACACGCAAGTTGCCGCCTTTGTAACCCAGGGTCTTTTGCGCTCTTTTTGTGAACTTGTCTATACCTTAATGTACTATACGTAAATGTATTCACTGAAATTGAATTGAATATAAATGAAAATGAATAACTCATTTCGTACAAAAGAGTATACAATATATATATATATATATTGCATATATAATGCTCATCTATCTACTGCCCCAAAATAAATATGACTTTTTTCCTCTTCCGATAAAATCAGTGTGATGTACCTACGTTGAAAAGAAAATAAACCAATTTAATAAAGGTAGGTATGATGGCGCGGCCACTCGCTTAACTACTGTCCAAGGGTGATCAATTATTGATGGCACTGAAAGCTTCCCTTCCCGATACATGTATATACATATAGCCGCATACCTGCTAGACGCATATAAAATGAGACCACGCCCATTTGCAGTGTATTATACTCGATACATTCATAAATGATTAGGCTTGACGATCGACTGTCGATTGAAGGTTGGGTTGGCGCGAATGGTAGGCAATTTTCAGTGGAATAGATATCCTACACTTAATCAAACCCTATTCATTGAACAAAATTATGAAGAACACAATATACTTTTCACATACAAGCTGTTGCCAGCGGCTCCATCCGTGCAGTAGCCCGTATCTGCATATCAAAAAAGGTTACCTCAATCCAATGATCCTATTCAAAGTTAAAGATAGACAAACAAAGGACCATCAATAATTCTTACATATTATAAAACAAAGTCCTCTGCGTCGTCTAACTATCTGTTCGCGATATACTGAAAAATACTTCACTTATTTTTATGCGGTTTTCACCAATAGATAGTGAGATTCCTGAGGAAGGTGGAGGATGGGCCGCTATCTATAATCATTCAAAGTAAATTAAAACAGATCCAACTCAAAACTGACAATCGGCAAACACACTCGACACCATCTTAGCACCCCCACTCGACAACTGATAGCCACACACATAAAACATAATTTTGCTCCCCTCTCTTTGCTCAGTACTCTTCATTTGACAGATCGGAATAAATTATTAAAGCTTTTTTTATTTAATTTTAGGGCAATACTCATTTTCCGTGTTTATTTCTTCCAAGTGTGTTTTTATTATGTTTACTGTCCTTCCGCCCTTGTTTGCACTGGTATATTATTGGCGTACAATACTTGATTTGATGAGCCCTTCGTATAAGGCTTAGGAAGCCGTATTATTACAGCGATTCTTTGTTTGTGCAGTAATACTGTAGCCTATAAATAGTTACCTATGTGCACAAAAGGGTGTTGGTTGGGACCTACTATAGTTAGCAAGTAGGTAAGATTAGACCGAATAAAATAATTTTGTCTCTGATTTTTTCACAACATAATTTCTTAAGAAACAAATAATATCTGTTTAATTCTTGGTGACTTTATAGACGGATGGGTATTGCATCATTCTATTCCAGTTCTATCATTGTCTTCTTTATTTATGAAATTTCTTTGATACTCCACAGATAAATATTTTTTTATATTTCCACCATCCATCGATAACTATTTCGTTATCCAAAAATACAATATTTATTTCTCCAGTTGTATCTACTTTATCTTTTATTTCGTACTATTTCCATAAAATATGGCGCCTTTATTTATCGCTTAATTACAATCATTACACGTTATATCCATAGCTAAAATGGACGATACGTGGAAACACACAATTATTATTTGTCTATGAAATCCAAATAATGAATCATAAACGATTGAACAAATACTTTAGCAATAATGCATTAGCATAGAAATGTATGTTTACGGGCTAATGGCATCGTAATATTTAGTTCCGACAAAGCGTATGCTTATCACAGTACTGTACTATGATGTATTAATGTAACATATACTATCAATACAGATAAGTCATATCTCAGGTGATACTAGATTTAATAAAAATGAGAATAGAGAATTAGATTATTCATAGAGTAATTTTCGAGTTTATTTATTTATTGTTAGGTTCCTTGTGGAGCAACGTTTTTACAATTATTTTTCGGCAAAAGACGGGAATTCAGTTTCTGTGACCACATTAGTATCTCTTATTATAGCTTAGATTCTATATCAAAATAGATTATTAGGTACTATTGTATATGTAATTAATAATACATGTTGAATCCCAAAACATTTAGCTAAAAAAATCAGATTGACACAAGGTAATGTCATTCGAACACAAATGTATAAAAGGTACATTATATACGTATAGAACTAGTACATCGTTAGTGGTTTCCTTGCTTTATCTATGTTTTTACTAATTACAACAATACACGCAAGCTTCTAGCTAATGGAAAGACAAGGAAAGACATATTTATTGTCCTTATTATCATCATTATACTTGCAAGTCGCACAGGTAAAATATTAAAAATCACAATCTTAATATAGCACATCATTGGGTTGACTTTATTTGGCGTAGGAGTTACAATGGCTATTAATATCAGTTCCTATGCCTAATTGCTATGTATATTATGTATGTATGCTATATACCTTATACTCTGTCATGCCGGTTTCACAAACACAGTCCTGGGTCTGTATATGTGGAGTCCTGGGTTGGAGTCGGTTTCGATATTGTTCAAAATTTGTTTTAATAAACCAGGTTAAACTCTGTTGAATAAATGCTTGCATGCATTTTCCCAGTCTGCTCTGTATCTCCGACCCATCTTCTCCAACTAAAACGATATCATCAGCGAACATCATACACCAGGACGCTTCCTCTTGGATGTCTGATGTTAGTGCATCCATTATAAGAATAAATAGAAAAGGACTTAATGCCTCCGCATCCCTGGTGTAGACCCACACCAACACTGAACCTATCGGTGACACCATATGACAAAATATGACCACCTCGGAGTGGAGCAATTACGAAGCCTTAGTTATGTCAACGGCCTTTATTGGTACCCTTCAGTGGTTCTCTATTATTGAATCTCTTACTCTAATGGGACTCATCCATATCTCCTATCGCTGCGACAATATTTTAGCTGCGTTTCGTTCAAAATACCTCGAGTTCTTAGGAGTGAAAATACTTGGCAATTTTCTGTAGTATATTACTTTTTTCGTATTCAAGAAAAGAAACACAAAGTGGCATATTGTAAATCTTTACATTTATATGTAACTTGTCTCAAATTGTGTACTTATTTAGTCTAACAGTGTAAGGAATCCTACGGAAAACAGCTTGTTTTGCGGGTTTAGTTATTCTTACTAGAAGAATTCTTAAGTTATTTTAACGTAGTCCTTTAGAATAGCGCCTTCAATAAACACTTTCCAACCAACCCCCAGGGTTGAAATATATACTTTATCATTACATAATTTTTACATACGCGTTATAAACCATCATAGATAATATAAATCCATAGATAAGCGTTATGTTTGAACGCGCGGGCGCCAACCAATGATACCGCGCTTCAGTATCGATAAAGTTGTTTCAATTTCCAATATTATTAGTAACGATTTTGTTATGCCAAAGTAAATTTAAAAGTATTCAAGTTAATAGTAGTTTTGTTACCAGATCACAAAAATAACCATTTTTTTGCTTATTGTAAACATTGCAATTACTAAACTTGATCTCTCCAAAACATTTCTCACATCACATCCAATGTGTATAAATGTTTTAGATATATAGAAAAACATGGCAATTTTTTATTTATGTCTAATTTGAACATAAAAATATGAAATTTGAAATTAAATTTACATGAAAAAGAAAGTGAACAAGTCTTTGTCGACATTCCGCTCTGTTTAAAGAAAACAAGTCTGGGCACTCAACGTCTCTCAGAGTTTGAGTGGGGTTGTGTGTGCAGAGTAACTTATGCTATTATTTCTAAGTCAACCTTCCCTGTGTTTGACCAAATCTGTTGACGTCCCTTCTCTGCTCTTTAATCTTTTACCGACCAATCTACGATACTATTTATTCAATAAATATCTTTTATTTGCTATATGCATCGTTCAACTTATTACTTCACCCGTACACTTGCATCGTCAATAGTTTAAATATTAATCTAGTATTTGTACATAAGGAACTGACATAAAAATTGTATTTAAATTAATAGTCACCTCTTTCTAAATCTTGAAATATTGATCGTAATGACCAATGAGGAATGTTTTATTAAGTATCCCAGACACGCCATCATCAATCTAAAGATTAACTATTTATACATAATCAACACGCAATAATAAGTGTCTAAACAAGACATTAAATGGAATATAACAAATGATCACACAGTCGTTTGATTAATTGAGTGTTATTTTTTCTGATTTTTGTATCAATTATTAGGTACTTTACTAAATTATATGCACAAAAAATCCCTATGTGACCTAAGCTAATGAATCAAGACAGTTTCAATGTAGGTACATAATAATTTTCAAGCCTTAATAGAAATGGATTGAATAACGAAGATAAACTATTTACTTAAAAAACGGTCCATTTATGTGGGTACGGTGCTCTCTAATCGACCGTTCGACAATCTTCTGTAAATTAGGCGTAATACAGTGTGTGTGCATTCTCAGCTCAGCAAGCTCCAAAAAATTGTTCATTACTC
Organism: Plodia interpunctella; assembly: GCF_027563975.2. Lineage (NCBI taxonomy): Eukaryota > Metazoa > Arthropoda > Insecta > Lepidoptera > Pyralidae > Plodia > Plodia interpunctella. The sequence continues at coordinate 9,082,056 of NC_071324.2, read as the reverse complement.
AAAATTTCTTTTTATATAGCATGTTTTCCGACAATATGGCTGCATGTTCTGTTTTGTCCTAATTTTATTTTAAGATTTAGAGACAGTTTAGTCTGAGATCCGGAGTCTCTTTATTGCATCTTCAGAATGGAAACATTTTGGAAATTTTGAAAATAGTTGCGCGACGTAAATGTTAAAAGTCACTTAATTTCAAGAGCTGATTTTCATTTTGACGTTAAAAATAATTACATCGTAAGCAGACAGGTGACACTTAATGCAGCTGCGAGCTTATCTAGAATCCATATAAGTAAAGGTCTTATCGTTTGTGGTCGTATGTACCGAAGTAAGGATGAATTGTGATGAGGCAATTTGTGTTTGCAGTTGCTCGTGAGCAACAGCGGGGCGGGCACGGGTGGAGCGGCGACCAGTCCTGACGGCGGGTCCAGCTCGGCGCCCCCGCTGTCCCCGGGCGGGTCGGCCGTGGCCGGAGGGGCCTTGTCTCCCGGAGCCGGCAGCCACGCAAGCACCCCCGCCGCGTCTTGCTGCGACACCCCGAGGCCAATCATCACGGATCCCGTCTCCGGCCAGACCGTCTGTTCCTGTCAGTACGACGGCGCAAGACTTGCCCTCTCGTCCTATCCGAGGCTCTCGAGCGCAGCTGTGGGAGTTTATGGAACGCCCTACCCGTCGACAGACCAGAACCCCTATCCTAGCATCGGCGTAGACAGCTCCGCATTCTACTCGCCACTGGTATGTAGCTTGCACATTACTTTCCGGTACTAACCGGTTCCGTATTCTAGAATTTTTATTGAAAATACACATTGTAAATAACAATCGAGTCCAATAGCCAATTTCTTTTAGCCAAGTGCAAATTGGTATCAATAGGCCGTTTGCCGTATATGAAGCAAGGTTTATCGCTCTCGGATACGTGTTTGGCTGTTCTGGCGTAGCGTGCCAGCAGCGCGCTAACCGGTCCGTGCGCGCTCGCCCAGAAAACCACCGACACCTCGCAGGCCCGCGCCACCGCCCTGTCACGAAGCATTAATATTTAAACACCAAATAAACGTAAAATCCAACCGCTATTATTACACCAATTACCTATATCGGACACTCTTTGTCTTTTATTCAAGGTGACACAAAAATTCGTGTCTATCTATGATGTTTTGATCTATAAAATATGAAATGTATCCAATTTGCGGTCGATGGCGCGGTGAAACTACTTCGGTTAACACCTTGTCTGGGTATAGGGGACAAATGGGCGGTCGCTGTGTGTGCCGCTCGTAATCCCTATAAGGGATTACTAAAGTCGCGAAAGAATCGATTGTCCGTTCTCCAGTGCAAACGAGGACTCTATAAATATAACTTTTTATAGAAATGCCATTGTGTGAAATCTGTCTTTCGGATAAAACCAGTTCGTTTTCCGGCTATTTTACTGTGTTATCGAGACTTAAACCTTTTCCTGCTGAATACATGTGAAATCCGTTAAGCCCTGAAAATCCTATTCAATGCGTGATCCTTTTTCGTCAAGTAGTTAAGCGGTATATTCTCCCTTTAATCTTGAAAAGCGCTCATAACATTTTCTCGTGCTTCATAATTATTTTCGTTCTTTGTTTTAGTGCCTTTGGTCGCGGTTTACATATCATCATGATTGCGTATTGCGTTCCGTCTTAATTTGTAGATTGCAGTAGAGATAAGTAAGCCGCGAATCGTTCCGGACGTTTTTATGAAAATATGAGTTCAGTCAACTCAAGGTAATTATAATATCAAGTGGCACTGGCAACTGGATAAATGTGGATGCATCCTAAAGCGGCAACAGTTAGATCTCTATCTGTCATTGTATTTAACGAGCCCGCCTGTACCTACTGTGACCTGTGCATGTTTAATAACAGGTGTTTAAATGTATGTATAATATGGTGTCATTGTGTGCTCTGTGCTCATACCTAACTCACGCCAAGCCGGGCCGGTTTCGTGCCAGCGACAATTTAGCGAACAATGACGATGCTCTGCCACGAACACGCTGCGCTGTTTGCGGCTGTGAGTAAGACCACCTTAAGTGAAAAAAAACTTTACGAGTTGAGTAATAAGGTTTATTTCAGGGGTGTAAGTCTGATTAAGGTTGAAGGAGAAAATATTCAACTGCCATTTTTGTAGACTGGCGACGCCGGTGGCGCCGTCCTGTTGAGTTGTGACTTACTAACAATGCATGCAGCGCCATCTTTTATCTATTGTGCGCCTTTGATAATCAATAAAGGGTTGGTTTGTGTAGTCGGGCCCGCGCTCATATTTTTTTAACGATGTATTAGCGCTGCCGTTTCAACGGTTAACAGGTTTCTTCATTAACACTACTATGGAATTGCTACCTTTGGTATTGATACGGATATAAATATAAAACGCTCGAGGAGTCCTTGGTTTGTGCTGTCAATATTTAAAAAATAATCATTAAAATTAAAAGAGTGGATTGAGTCCATATTATGTCTTGAGATGAGTAAATTTATTTTTGCCGTGTATTCTAAGCAAACGCAATGCAAAATTTTATCATACCTTATTGAAATGCGCATATTGATTCTTAACTCTCGGTGGTCTTTAAAAGAATTACTTCTGTTTTTGGAAATGGACATGCCATCTTTTCTTGAGGGAAAGCAGGGCATCGACCTTGCTAGTGAACATTGTCGGTAACCACTTTCTATGACGAAGTTTATATATATATATATATCGTACGTGTGTGTTAGGTGTACATACATCGATACATTACAGAAAAATTAAACGTAACTATGCTTTGGTTGAGAAAACCTATTTATTTAAATAATACAGAAAATAGTATAAAATAAAACTAAACAAAAAAGTAGGTGTTTTAAAAGCCACTCTTTTTAATTCCATTGAAGTCACGGAATATTACTTTGAATAAAAACTGCCTGTACGTTTTACTAGGTCATAATTAATTGCAAACAAGATATTTTATGTTGTGCATGAATGTAAACATACATACATTGTGTCACGGTGTTGCTTATCAACGCTGTCACATTTTCACAGACATTTCAAAGTAATGACAACGTAAATAAACCATGTTTTAGATAATATAACCTATGTAAAGTTTGTTTTTACTACTACGTTTTCAGTTGTAAAACAATGAAGTGTTTATATTTATCAGCGCTTCTGGGCTAAATGGGTTCTCCCATAGAAATATCCTGAAAGTTGGAAAATGGAAAACTCCTCTTGAACTCTGACAAATAACTCCTTTAGTTTTGTAATAATTTTGGGGTACCTATATGGTCTTTAATACTTTGTTAGTTGACGTAAGATTTTTTATTTTAATAAGATCATTAATTTTGACCGCTACTTGACTGGGTAAGACTATTATATAAATAGAACTAATTTCTAGCAGCTTAAAATTTGTGTATTAGACCTTTTTTACGTAGAAAAGCAAAATTATCTTGTGTTCACACTCAATTTTAAATATCTTCATTCATCGGCTTCAGTTCCTGAATATGGAAGTCAGCTTTCTCTTTTATAACAAATGCTAAACATTTTGTAAAGATTCTCACATTCTGCTATTTAAAAGTTCAGTCTTTGTTAAAGCTTCACAACCAGTAGAGCATGACAAACAGTTTAATCTCCATTTAACCGACTGCTGGCACTGAGAATGTGCGTTATAAAATCCGTCGTCAAACCAACTGCATGTGTGTCGTGCTCGTACGCATCTCAAATGTTTATTGCAAGCGGAAATCTCTGAACTCAACCCTCGCTGCATTATACTTTATAACCGAATGATGGACATATGACGACGACATTCCGAATTGATGTCTCTTGCGCAGACATTTGTCATTATATCTAAATTATTTAGTGCTTTAGCTTTAGCCAGTTAAGACTCACTTATATCCCATAGTCTAAACATATGTGTGAACGTTCAGTTATATGAACTATAATAAATTATGTACCGAGAAATCCGCATAAAAAACCGCGCAGTAATTTTTGAGTTTATCGCAAACAGACGCGGCTAAGGAATTTGTTTTATAATATGTAAGGATGAATTGTACAAGTATTATATAAAGAAGGATGCCCAAACATTTAGCCAGCTTGTTATGTGAAGTAGCTCAATCTGAAAAGCAAAAAACTTTAGAAGAATTATTGTTCACACTGCAATGCTTACATTAAATTTAAAATAACCCTGACAAGTTGAAAATAAAGAGCAAAAAAAGATTGCACGCTATTAATAAAAAAATATTCAATTGTTTTCAATTTCCGTCCATTACGTTAAAATAATCACGGCTGATTTCAAGTAATAATCAAAATTCAATATGGAAAACGGCGACAACCACGAAATTGCTACTTATACATTTAAATGTCTATCGGCGATAAAAAATATGGAAAATTATGGTGAAGTAAACGTAAAAGTATGTATTATTACTGAAATGAACAAAGAACAACAATAAAATTGCTGTCAAACAATACTTGAGTAGTAGTTAATCATCCCAATTCATCTCGCATTTAATCAATCATTATTGATGAAATCATAAAGATGACGTCAAACACCAAAAAAAAAAATCTCTTAACAAGTCGGTATTCAAGCACGAAACTTTAGCCATTTCATTATCACGACTCTAAATTAAACGGCGGATAAGCGAAGGAAGAAACAGTCGGTCGCGACTGTAAAAACGTAACAAAACGTCGATTTAAATACATCACTAATCTTAAGTCAAAGAGAATAAGTTCGGAGAGACCTGATTCAATTACAAGGGCGTTGGAAGGAAATGGGACGATGCGCGTGAGACGACGAAAGAACGAGATGGGAGAAAATAAATAAAAGTTTAAAAGAATCAGGCGAATTGAGAATAGCCATTAAGGTGTTAATGAGAACCTTATTAAGCCGTCTACTCCCAGTGGGTGGTCGAAAGAGGCTTGTTCATTAATCACAGATTAAAGCTCGCCCTAATTATCAAATCTGTATCGATATACAACAATAGCCCGCGGTTTCTGATACCTTATCTGATGCTCTTTGTTCAAAAGTGAGGATAGGGTTATAAATTGTGCTTCTATAATGTAATTAGTATGTCTAAATGATCAGATTATAGTGATATTAATCATCTTGGCCGACTACATTATCTAAATTATTGCATTGAACACTAATTAAGTAAATTAAAATTATTTACCAATACCTATATTTACTAAATTAAAATAAGTGCCATAAATTAATGACTAATAAATTAAATACAAACTTAATATGATCTTAAAAAAATACAAATTGCACAGCCCATCAAGGTACGCCCTTGATGGGCTGTGCAATTTGTTCAGCTTCGGCTACGTGCCCAAAAGGCTGGCTGCATAGCCTATTTACACAATGAATTGAGAATAATTGTATTTATAGTTCTTATAGGATTATGGTGCTATAATTTAATAAGCACCCAACAACGAATGACAATCATGTTGTATAGGAGATTCTTATAAAATCTAGTAATTTCTATAAAATGGCATATAGGTACCCATTCATGTTAACTAATTCATATTATTGGATTTATACAGAATTCCGCTTTTATGATGACCGCATTATCCTACTTACCTGCATTTATGCCTGATATTACAGGAGTGTAAAAGCCAACTCATTAAATGTTAAAATCTGGCGTTTATTTTATTTTAGATCTCAATATTATTGTTGGCTTAATTGATAATAATATTCTGCAAACGTTTAAAAATGAAATAAAACAAAAATATTATTTCCGTGGAAAAAACGTAGGTATTGTTTTTACAAACAAATAAACGAAAAATTTAAGAACTGACATAGACTTATAGCAAACCGCGCGCTCATGAAGTTCGTGGACGTTACGGAGCACGCGTCCATTGTTCTGACATCCGTCAACGGACGTTACTGACGTACGTCGACGAATGTCAAGATATGTAATGTAACATGACAACCTATGGAATACAATGAAGCACAACGGAGCCGCAACTCGCTACGTTGACGCAACGTAGCAGTGAGGCCTGACCCTAACACAGCCTGATACAATAATGTAGCTACAGTAAAATGTATTGCCAGTTACCATGCTTGTTCATTAAATAATTGTCATCAAGCAACTAAGGTTCCTTCCATACACTCGAATTCTTTCATGGTAGAGAATCGTCGACATTAAGTGGAATGAAACACACACATCAACCTTCTTGGCAATATCCATCGCTTCTACAATTCACACACTACGTTATAAATTATTAACAAGAGTGCAGGATCCCACACGGTGTTTTCCTTCACTTTTTCTTGTAATAAATTTTGCAATTTTGGTTAGGTCGATTTGATGTGGCGTCGACTGTACCACATAGTATGTGAACGTTGGCTTTATTTATAGAAAATAATTAAATGTTACGACATTGGTGTGTTCACTGAAGGAATGTTTAATTACTAAGATTTCTGTCACTAAAGTTGATTTGCACTAAAATTGAAATTAATATAATATCTAACATCCAATGAATATGTTAAATATGTGAAGTTGCCTTTTTTACAGATTAAGCAATTGTGGTATTAAAGTACCTATACTAAAATAATAATTTTACCATTCATTCAACTTTAATTTCGTTTTTCGATACATAGAATATTAAAACCAGTTCCAAGCGAGTGGTTTCCCTTTAGGATAGGACAACTCCATATCCTCCCGTGGATGTCGTACCAGGCGACTAAGGGACACTCACGTATATTATATAATATAGCCTGAGATGAGAAAGAGATATAAAACCAGTTCTGAAATGTAAATTAATACTTAATTAGTGTTGTAAAGAATAAAGTATTTATTTAACTATTATTTTAATGGCCCATGTTCTAAAGGTGGCCTTTTATGGTACAGTCTATAGCACATAAACCTATCCTAATTCGTTTAAAATTCGTCACTATTACAACGGCCTAGAGACCTATGTAGGGTAATTTGACATGCGGTTGACTGTAATGTTTAGCCGGAGTTTTATTTATATCCCGGACGAGAATGACATGAGAATGACCCATCATTCCTATCCCATAAATTAGTTTGGAGCGACCTTGCTTCCCAAATATAAAGAGACAGTTTTATTTTAATTAGACTCAAGATTCGTTTTAAAACTTATAAATGATCAGACCTGAATAAAATCCAAAGAAGCTTATTTTTTTATTGCATCCATTCATATTTTTTTTATAATTTTGATAACACTGTGTCTTTATAATTTTGGTAACATTATAATTTTGACAACCTAGATGACATAAATACCGAAGTGTGGTCTCACTATAAGAGTGTGTCACTATAGTTACTAGAAATTACAGGTGCGCTTCACTGCCTGTTCTAGTTAATGCTCTAAAATATCTAGTATATTAATTTTAGCAATCAGTAGCATTTTGTTTTTCGAAACATTATGTAGTATTATTATTGATTAACGGATTATCAGCTACCTATTTTAATAACATTCGCACTATACCATGTGCAAGATAAACCGACACATGTCGACATATGTCATTTTGCCCCGGCCTATTTGTCCAAATGCTGGCCGCCATCGCTTTACGATATCGCCAGTGAAACGTGGGTGGGCTTATCTATAGGTACATCAGCGATTTATGTCAAATGCGTTATAGTCTGATTACCTATGTGACAACCGATAAAATGTTGTGAAGCGCCGCCTCGCAGTGATTGACATCGCCCGTGTTTACACTGTGATATCGTGACGGTCTTCTGTGTCGGCCTTATCTGCCGCACAACGCTTTCCAACCAAGATGGTTGAATTAACGCCTAAAATACCTATATTTTCCACATGTCAACACTCATTAACATAATCAAATACCGCACTGTCTCCTTTTCCAAAATTACACAAATTTGATGTTATTTGAAACGATTTTCGCACATCGTTTCCCCGTTTTCCATTGCCATCAAAACGCAATAATTTCGAGAGAACACATAAATACGTTCCATCGTTGGGAACATCAAAACGGTCCCGCTACTTAAACGAGATTTACAATTTAAAAACAAAGAACAACTGTTCTAACGATACATAAATCACAAAGTTTTCCACTTCCGCACTAAGTGGAAGGGCTGTCAACTGTGTCATCTGTCGTTGGCCATTTAGCATTCATAATCATTTACAAACAATAGGTCGGCAGGCCGCAACCCTAATCTCACCTCGGACGCGTTAATTACTCCACAAATATACTCGTCTTTGCAGTAAGCGTTCACTTGCTGACTTTAATGAGTAAGCAAACAGCGCGCGCTGACCGCGGTCGCCGCGCCCGCGCCCGCTCATAAATCTTCGGCTTTTCCCGATTTCCCCGGACTCCCGTCGAGCCGTCCCTCGTCCACTCACACTCTTATAAATTACCAACACGCTTTCACTATAAATCAAAGAATGGCCAGCCTAAATGTATTTACTATTGTTTGAATACACCTACAACTATCGTAATCGGCGCTGCATATTTCATCGGAGGTTGCACGGCAGACGTTAGTCAGCAATCTGCGGACGATACCGGAAATTTGTTAGAGCCCTTTGTTTTGGTCCGGAACCGAGAATATTATGGACTTTCCGCAGTATGAGGCGGCGCGATTAATCTTAAGCGAAAAGTTTGCGCGGTCGCTTGACCGAAGGAAATCGCATAATGGGAGATAATTGAAAGGAGGCGACGGGGTGAAAGGGTCGCATCCGCTTTGAATACAAACAATTATATTAGACGTGTCGTTTACGAAGCATTCTGTGACCATTTAACAACATAAAGGTGCTTATTTCGACCGTTATCTTGGCCGGAAGTTGAATAAAAAACGTGATCCGAGCATAATTTCTGACCGCGCCGGCCGAAGAACCACCTCTGCGCATTAGTTGAATAAAAAATAAGGTGTCGATTGAACTTGAGATAGCCACATTATTATTTAATTTAAGTTTCAAGTTTGTTTTAGAGTTCCGTGGGTAAAAAATTGAAACGACGTGTTTAATTTTACACCTTGTCGTTTATCACCACATAACATAACCTGTCTCCAATTTTTAAGTACCTACATTACTTTGTATTAGAGGTAGATATAAGAAAATAATTACATGTTCCCAAAACATCGTGTAGTGAAATTTACTTAGGTAAGATTTTTTTTATGAGTTATGAAAGTCTTGTCCAACGTCTTACTCAAATTGAATAATACTCACGATTGGTATGAATAAGATTAGTCGACAATGTGTTTTTGTCATCTCTACATCCGTATCGCAAAAAAATTAATACAATTACCTTGAAATGGCGAGTTTAATGCCGTTTATAATATTATGACTGCTGAAGAGATCCGGGACCACCGCGGAGCGGGCCCTAATTCAGAGCAGAATAAATGATACGTCAGTGACAACAAAGCCAATGAAGATATTTCGTGAAATGGCACCACTAGTCATTGTACATTCAGCGGAAAATAATCGCGCACAGCTTTACATTTGGTGAATTCGGAGAGAGTTTTTTGCCAGTTATTGTAACTCTTCGGACAGATGTCACAGCCAGGATTCCCCGCACAAAGGATCCCCGGGGGCGTATTGTCCTCTCCCGAACTTTGACGTCGCCCATTAACACTGACACCTCCAACATTTATTTTTGTATCTAAATAATAAGTATAATTTATTTATATAGCTTTATTCATAGTTATTGCTCTAAATGGTTTTTAATGTCCTTATTTTATAAGTAATTTATACGAGGTATACAGCTGCTTTGTACCCTCGACGGCCGAGTGATGGCTATTAGCTGCGCATCAGATAAATATGTTATGCGATAAACGGCGAGCCGGAAACCCGCGGCTTGCTTAACTTTTAATTTGTACGTTGTCACTCGCATTATAGACGTCAAACAAGACTTTTTCATATGTCATGCATGGAGTAGCTCGCTGATAACCATAATTTATAATCTTGTGAATCGTAAGCTATTATTATGCAGAGTCGTGCGCGGTTTGCTGTGGCTACATTTTCTTTTTCTTTTCACGAACATTAAGATGATGCTAGTAAACGTAGGAACGTAACGACATTTATTAAAATTAAATGAGTTTTGACTTTGTAATTACACAATCTAAAAAATTATGAGTAGGAGATATTATTATAACCAATTAACAAGTAATTCGATTGATCTAAATATATATTAGCGTCATGCTGTCGCCATCCCATAAATAAATAAACAATAAAGTGGAATTAAACAAGTCAATTGGAGCTCTGCAGACAATGTGCGGTCAGGTTGTGTCGGGCCGTAACTCTGGCATCGTAAACGGTATCAATTAGACGGTTGAGACCGATAAAGCTCCAGTTTAATTAGGAAAACAAACAACAGACGGCCTTTAATGAGCCGTGAGTGCGGGGGAGGTAATAAGGGTGGCCCGATCAATTTATTGGCCCCGTGATTGATTTGAGTGCGGCCTCAACCGAACTTAATCCTGTCCTAACCACCACTAATAAAGTGCCTAGTAATTACTCATATGTACATGTAATCGAATTGAAGTATTTTGACTTAAGGACAATGATCATACCTATTTACACTCAAAATAGTACACTTTCTTTTTACATAAGATATGTCAAGTCTAGTATAAAATAATACGGCAAGCATGAATGTGTTAACTTCATTACTGTGTTTGCTGTTCCACTAATGACTTATTGATTAAAATTACTACAACCATTGGGTTCAATCACAAAATTGATTAAGCAGCTATTATGGCTTTGCAGTAATTATTTTGCACACACATACAATCAACTGCGCCGTTCTGAACATAAAATATTTATATTGGAAATTTAATCGGCGACACCCTACTTAATTTTCAATCATGATTGACCACTCAATTTCCAATAATAAGTTATTGTTAGATTGTTTTCCGATTATGGACATAATATCGCGCATAATAAAACAGAATTAACTCGATACCCAATGAAATATACTCAACTTATATTCGTCGATGTGGAAAATAACCAATTTCGTTTAAATCACAATCTAGCAATTCTTTGATACCCGTGAAATTGCCGTAACGAAATAAATGTTAAATAAAACGTAAAATAAAATTATTGTGCCTCCACAAACAAATAATTGGAACAGGAACATACCTACGCCGGCAACGGCGCGGCAGCGGGCGCCCGCACCATTTTATGGCTTATTTGGGGGAAAGCTTTATTGAACTTAACCACGTTGTCTTCGGCCGTGACGATATCGACCCCTAACCTGCTAGGCTCAAGGTTGTAATTCGTGTAACTGCAACCGGTTGCGTCACCGCTGTGCGGCATGAAATGACTTTTTCGCTTGTGTTCGCTTTTTATCCACTTAGAGTCATTCTTTTTTCCACTCGCTACAATTCACTTTCAGATTTTGCTAGACGGTGGTGTTTGCCTTTATTATTTTATTGCATGAATATTATTTCGTTCTAACGAATAAAAGTATCTATCTACTTCTTCATTTCCATTGAGCACGACTTTTATGGACTATGTTAACTCCAACTGCTTTCCAGTTTAACTTATTTTGGAGGCTATCAATTACGATCTTCATTTGAATTTCATATTTCCCTATTTAGAATGTTAAAATTAAAGCATCGGAGAACATAAACATTTATATTAATTATAACTTTTGATCAATTGATTTTGATTATGAATTTGTTTTGGTATAATGTTTGCAAAATTTCTGTCTCTCCCTTTTGATGATGTTAACTAGTATAAGTTGTCATCACTTACAATTTTAATTCAAAGTTCAATTACAGTATGTCACATGAAAATTTTTAATATTTTCGGTAATTATCTAACGATATTCAGTCATTTGGACATTACTGGCAAGCATGGCAAGCATAATAGTTACGGAAATCGTTCCAAATCACACTAGCGGAGCGGCTAAATGAGGCACTTGCCTGCTCTGGTGGCCATGCACTAAATCCCGGTTTATGGGGCAGAAAATGGTATCACCAGCGCTAGCTGACACTATCTGAGAAGCAAAGAGTCTCCAATTTGGCAGCATCGCGGGACGCGCCGGCGCCACTCCGCTTTATGAAGCGTCAAATAACTTATCACCAGATAATGCAATGAAAACCAGCCTTATTTATGAACCACTATCACCCAAACGTGAAGTTGTTTTTGCTCTAGGGTCCTAGTTTGCGTTTTATTTATGGAGCCACCGAGTCGTGTGAATAACGTTAATAGTGGGGTCGGCCCCTTTGCTACTGTTTATATTTATTTGGGGTTGGTGTAATGAGTCTATCTGTGCGCTGACTCGCGAACTCTGTGGAGAATTGATTAAAATGTTGTTAGGACTCAGTCTTACGGAAAGAAGGGTAGTCTTTCAGTTTGTATATGAGATTTATCACACGGTTAGCTTGGAAATGATTTGTAGCCTATTCGCGTTTTGTTTATTAGGTTTGTTCATTGACATTTCTTCACTAAATCAACATTATAACATGCATTTAAATTTTTTATAACTAACATTTTTCATACTTTAAAATTCAATACGCATTAACTTCCAAATCCGACAATTTATCATTAAATCCTTGCCTTTAAAATGGAGAGCCAAAATCAGCACTCCTCACCATTATGTGAGATAGTTGTGATATTGAATGATCTCTATTTTCATTCATTAATATCGGTTAATAGTGTGGCGAAACGAAGAACATGTCTTTAACAAATGTAATCTCAGAAAAACTGGAAAAGGCGATGTTACCGGTAACACAATGATCATTAATGACCAACCACGTATCTTGGGGTAATGCTGAGGGAGAGGCAGCCATCAGTCATAGTTACCTCGGGGACCGGGGTACGTCACACCCAGGAAAAAGGATTTTTATCTCCCCCGCTAAAGAGTTGCGGATGTGAATTTGTCACTCTTTTTGCGACTGTTTATATGCACTGATAGATATTGATGACACAGATATCATTTGCAGCTGCCTTCCTTTCAGGATAATAAGGTTTCTAAGACCAGCTTTGTTTTGGTATTTTCCAAAACTTTACATCTAAGCTTGAAGTGTTAGAAAATTCACCAGACACCGGAGAATGAGAAATACAAGAAATTAGCTAAAAAATAATTATATGTTTATTTAGATTTTTTATGTACATTTTTATGTATTTCAAATAGGTACAGTGTTAGAAATAAAGAAAGAAGAAAAAAAAAGAAAACATTTATTTGCCAAAAACATGAGTACAAATATACAAATTGATGTCAAAATGAATTAAACCTACAAGTTTTACCGAATATAGGTATGCAAATATAAATAAATAAAGAGGAGCATGCTATCTACTATACAACAAATAAAAAAAAAGAAATATAATGTATACTACCACTAAATTCTATCTGAGTCTATCATGAAATAAATCATTTAAAATATAATAACATATATATGTTATTGATTTTCTTTCTATACAATATTAAATGTTGTTGATTTTCAAAACTTATCGGTCATTTTATGATCAGCCTATGCTCGTCTCGCTCGCTCTGTTACAAAAAGAGCTTCTACCTACACTTTTTTAATTATTTACTTTAGTATTCTTTGTATGTGCTATAAAATATGCTAAGCAGGTGTAACAGGCTGATGCAATTTTCATCCCGTAGTTACATTCGCCATTACCTCCGTGAATTGAAGTAAACTCTTAAGTAATTCCTATAAGAAATTAACGTCGATAACGTTTTACTTAACTTGACCAATTAGTAGTACATGCAGTTCGTTAAGAATACTTCACATTGACCGAGTGATTTGTAATTACAAATGCGAGCAGCGCCGGGCGTGGTTGGGCTAATGCTCAGGGCGCTGACTACAAAAGGACGTCCCGCCGCGGGTTTGCGAATTTCTTTTGCAAAGTCGATCACACATACCACCATCCTAGAATAATCGATACGTTGGATGTAATGTAATACTACATCGCGTTAGGGTTGCCAACTTTAATATAATATAGCATCTAATATTTTTGATGTTTTAACCTTTACTACGAATATGTCAGTAAGCATCCCAATACTTAATACACAATACATAATATTTATTGAAAAAACAATGACTCATGTTTTTAATTCAGGTCCTACGTTTTTTAATCAATGTTGTACTATATTTTTACGTCTACTGAATCCATCACTTAGTAATTGCTTCCCCGAGCTATTTAGGTCGCATACCATGCGGCCGACCTCCTAGGGGGTGAGGTCAAAATTTCACCCAGGGCACTTATACTGCTAAACTTGGCACCGTGTACGAGCTAGCAAAATAGTCTCCAATTAACATGCATAGTTAAATTATTATTTTTATGTTTTACTGAAAAGGTTAATGTGTATGTATGAGAACTTGAATTTCTGCTAGTAATTATGATGGCTTCGAGTACAAATAGTATAATTTGTGACACAGACTAAATAAGTGAGCGAGTACGTAAGAATTAGTTGTAATTTACATGTAAGAATTGGTTATAAATCGCAGAATAATAGAAATAACTAGGTAATACATTCACATGATTTAACATACATAAATAACAAACTACGATTAACATCAACATTATGTCAAAAACGTCAGAGGTTATCGTCAATGCTACGATCGTGAACATTCTAACATTTATCCGCGGTTTCGCCCGCGTGGTATTCTCTCTAGTTAAACATAACATTGTATAATGTTTACTTAATTATGCGTTGATATAAAACGGCTAGTATCATATTTAATAATAAAATAATAATGGCATTCACAACAATTATCCACTGAGTGGATTAACTGATTAAATACAACTACGATTATGTATGCAAGACGCGTGGGCACCATTTGATGTCTCTTTTTATGTCCTTTCAAGGCTATAATTTCTGCATCAACAATTCATTTTTTATGTGCAATTTGTATTCGTAACTCATATTAGGTATGTTTATACCAAAGCCGCAAATTAATTGAACAGTACTTTTGACTTTATGTAAAGGCGGTGAAATATTATTTTATTTAGCTTTAACTAAGAGAGGCGCATAGTGAACAATTCTTAGGAATGTCTGCTGCACCAGGGAATCACAATTCTGAAATAATATAATTTTTCGCAATGAAAAATTTTTGCCGAAGATTTGGCATGAGTATTATACTCATCCCAAATCATCGGCACTTATTTCTATAATAGAAATAAGTAGCTGTTGCTCAAAACTATGCTCGTAGTAATAAGTATTAATTTTATTTATTTTTCATACAAACTTTCACCCCCTATTTCACCTCTTTATCAAAAATATTTTCTTAGTGCACAATTTCGTTATAAAAGAATGCTCAATCTCTCTATTGATGACAATCAGACAGTCAGTCAGCATGCTATTTTTTAATATAGATATATAAATTCCCTTAAAATTATAACATTTTGTTCAGTAGAAGTACCTATTAGGTAGAGATTATTATACCCTTTAGAATCAGGTGTATAAATATAATATATGTGCACCTCGATTTAAATATAAAACACATTTATAATCAATACTATAAATATCGTATTATTAAGTTACCGTATTGCCTTATTCCACGTACCTACAGCTGTTCATTACAGCCAGTAGATGTTGCATATATGTATTTTCTTACTTGGAATTGCAATTTAAGCGATATTCCAAGACGTTAATATGCTAAAATGTCACTGGACAAGTTTAAGGGAAGGTTAGATCGCGGCAGAGATATCGCTGTCTAACAAATTGTTGTTATGAATTTACACATTCTCACTACTCAATTGAGAACAGATATTGTAGTGTAGTCAATAAAAAATATCACATAGATGGATTTATGCCTAGTATTTTCACAACTACTATCCAAAAAACAACGACAACTCACAGATAGACACAAAAAATTAAAAGAACGGAAAGCTTCTAGGATCATTTGTCTGTCCATCAGTCTGTCACAGCCAATTTGCTCCGAATCAACTGGCGCTAGGGATTTTGAGTTTGCGCTCTGTTGTTTTTATTTAAAAATATTGTTTAAAGTTTAATAATACTGCCATACAAAACTAATACGCACTTGAACTTGCACGCGCGTGATGCCCCCTGATCTCCGAAACAAAGTTGAATACTACAAAATAAAGTTAATTGCTTACCTATAAGCAATTAACTTTCGATTACAGGAAAACCTATGAAACATTTATAAATTCTACGTAACCTTCTTCAAGCGAGTTCAACTAGCACTTGACCGGTTTTTTTTTCAAATCCACTTCGCTCGACAACTAATGTCAGACTATTGGCATGCAATCATTCATAACGTTCATAATAACACACATACTTAAAGTACATAAATACTTAAAGTTCCTCATTGAGAGCTATTTCTGGGTTTGTCAGGTCATGTCATGGTCAAATTCAATACTCAGTTATAATTTATCTTCCGATAAATTGATCCAAACTAGGCAATTTTTGCATAAAACTATTACTCTGTTGTTTTAAATAGTATTATTTTAATTAACAAATTGGGCCTCAAAAAAAAGATATTAATTAATTAGTTCTCGCCAATTGAGTTCATATTTTCAAATAGCAATAAAGTTGGTAAAAGATTGAGCAAGCAATAAACAAACATGTTGCGCCAAAGAAGGACCGACCCTCCGAGAGGGAACAAATAAGTCCTCTTCCTTCGGCCCTCCATTCCGGGGCACCATATGTATCATAATACTTCTCGTATTATCGAAATGCGCGGGATTGGGGTTCACACTTTTAATTTAGTCTGTCTTAATGTATGCAGTCTTCAGGGCTGCCAGTGATAAAAAATATAAAATAAAATAAATCATTTGAAAAACTAATTTATGACTTCTTGTAACGTGTTTAGGAATTTCATCCAATAGTAATTTTTGGATTTCATACAACATTTAAAACATTATACGATAATCCGGGTCTAATCAAACCCCGAATTAATCTAAAGCGGATTATCCAAGTTACAATGTTATAGTTAGGATTTATTTATTAAACTAAGCTCTAGTTTCACTTGAAACTTAGATTTTAGGATCATAAAGAAGTAAAATAAATTGTGTTCAGTGGTAGAAAATAAATGACAAAAATATCTGTCAACCCTACGACGTCCCTCACTATCAGTCACTGAGGGTGCAAATGCCTAATAGTTTATCCCGGCATTATGCAAATAGGATAGTGATATGCTCGTACACTTGGGACTTTTATTGTTAGCCTGTTCGGAGTTAACTTTAATTAAATCCAAAATGGCGTATTTGATGGCATTAAAAAAGATTCAGATTACATGTACGGTTAGGGAAGTGCCAATTTAATAATGACGATGGAATTGGATTTAGTTTTTATATTGAATCCTTAGGGCAGTTACAAAATTAGGTCAAGAGCGAACCGGTCTCGCGTGCCTCTGATTCTAATCTGATTTAATCAAATTGGAATCCATATGGAGCATGTCGAGTTAAGAATGCGTACGAGCTGAAAAATGTTACTACAGCATTACTATTTTTTATCGTTTATGTATTTTGTATCTTTCTATGCTTTTTTGGAAATTTACATCATAAAACATTTCAATTTGTAAGTAAAGGACATCGTGTCCCTTTATCTGTATCTGTGGGAGAGGCCTAAGGTCACAGTATGAGACTTATTTCAGTAGTGGACTTGTTTTATTTCTGAGATGATGATAATTTTGTCTACAATACCGCATCAATCACTACTTACATCAATTATATTTAGTACAATAATCCCAAAACCAAATAGATATTTAATTATTATTATTTTAGTTACCTTTGTGATGTTGACTTTATTGTTTGTTGTGGTGTTTCAGAGCAACCCTTACGCCCTGAAAGAGGGTGGAGGAGAGATGTCGGCGTGGACATCCGCAGGGCTGCAACCCTCGGGCGGCTACTACCCGTACGACCCCACACTGGCTGCCTACGGGTAAGTCCCAAGGGTCTATCAGGCCCATAGGTCCATCCGTGCCACTTTAGATAAAGCCATCCGGATTAACATAACACTACCCTATCAGGACTTATCTCTCTAATAGTGTGCTATGCGAAGGATCGTATTTGTATTTGGCTCGCATTGACTTTATTAAATTTTGTAATGTTGTGCAAATGTATCTACCCCCTTTTGGTTTCGATAGAGCCAGGCTACGTTTCGTTTAGTGATAAATTGCCATACTTTATAAAGCGTATTGAAATGAAAACACTTAATTTGCATATATATTTTTATCGTCAATTTAATTAAATTACTCCTGTTCGTACGCGATAGTCCCTTGCGAGTTAAAGAATTATCTCAAAATTTACATGTTTAGAAAAAACTGAACTAAACTTTTAATATGCTAATAAGATGGAATAGGTGTTCGGCTTGTTATGATTATACCTACAACGAATTTAATATGAATCGCTTTCGTTCAAACTTTAAAATATTCCACGCGATGAGATATTGATATTGATATGTCTAGCAGTTATTAGACCGTTTATTTTAGTGATGTGTATAAAGCATTCTCACGCTTATCGATACTAATCCGTATCAATAGTGTTGAGACAATTCATTAATTTCAAATGTGACTACGATATTGTACTAACTAGCACTTGCCTCTCTGTATTTACTATGTTGAGGAAAATACTTCAAGCCACATATATATGTTTATTTTGAGAAAACTGTCAACTGTCAACATACTTCCCAATTATTGCTACTTTGGACTAAATTATTGGAAATATACTTGATCTCACATATAATTAGACGATCTTCAGATTCGGTGCCGACATCGCAAAATCACTTGTCAATCGTGTGATTAGATTGTTAACTAGTACTTTTATTATCGGCCATCAATTAGGTATGTATAATATGAATCCGATTTTTTTCAATGACACATAACGAAGCTGTACAAATTTTCGCTAATGTTTCACATTTCAGTTTTATATTTATATTCATAATAATAAATTATATTTAAATATATTAAAAATCATCTTATACCTTTCAGTTTAGTTTTTCTTCTCCTCTTTAATAACAATTCAATTATTTTTTGATGGTATCATGATTAATGTTGCAGTAAGTGACGAATTATTTATAGACTAAAAGCCTAGCTGTGTCCAAAAACTTTTGTCAAGAATATCCATCGAAACTGCTCCAATATTCATTTAATGATTGATGCGTGCAAGCTGTATAAATCATTCTTATTCACAACTGTGTAATGAGGTCTTTACGAAACATGCTTTTGCGTTGACACCTGTACGAGTACGAAAAATAAGGCTGCGTGCAGCGCGTGCGTGTCTCTACACACTTATAATGAAGTTTTGATAATCCATTTGATACAAAATATTCAGCTGCTCAGTTGAAGAAAAAAATATTGAGAGTGCAAATGAATAACCCCAAATTGTGTTCACCCTACAGACAAGGTAGTACATAGATTTGCTCGTAGTAGATTGAAGTAAATTTCATTTATGTGTATTTTTTACTAATTGATAATGATTATTATCAATAATTAGAAATTAATTGATAATTTATTATAGTTACTCATAGTAAACACCTGTAATTACCTCAGCCCATTCCGTTAAAATTCTATTTTTTTTTGTGAAAGCACGTAGCCGCGCTGGTGCGTGTCACTCGCCAGGACAAACGGCTGGGTAACCACTCCTGGTTGTCCTCCATCTCAGTCCCTCATGTGCCCACCCACGAGACTGACAGAGACGAATTACACTACATCCATTCTGCGATAGTGCCTGATTAATTCACAGTTTTTTCTTTGAAACGCGATCGCTCGACGCCTTGTGTTGACGTTTTCGGCAAACTTATCAACCCGACAGACGTATCAGAGCAAACACCCCAGTATTCGTATCCTCACTTACCTTCAAGGCTTATACAGATATACTTACGTTTATGAAAACTCTATCTAAATAATATATTCTTGAGAACGGACGTCTTAGTTTAATTAACATAGATAAACCGTCATGAAACTCAACTGTCATTATAATGATTCTAAAAAAGATAAATATCAAACTCGATATTAAGATAAAATCGTTAAGAATTTTTACAGAGGCCATACTTAATTTTTAAAAGTAGATAATTAGCATTTTAAAAACAAGCCGTCACACTTCAAGTCGCCGGCTGTAAAAAGAGACATCTATAATCCGGGTGGAGTCGTCGTAAGAGTGTCATAACAATGTATTATGCGGACGCATCGATTAAATTATACGTTTCACGGCGTACTTGAAATTTATCCGTCCATGAATCACGTTGGAAGTGGCTGAAAATAAAAACAAATCATGATACATCAAAGCGGAGTTACGCTGACAATTCGGTCGCGCTCGACTTAATATATTGCAGGCGGTGCGTTGTAATCTAAAAATAATTAGAAACGACATTAGTTTTTATACGTAAAAAAGACGTAGCGATACGGCAGCGTACCGGGACAGGCACGGAAATACTTCGTGATATATCGCGCCCTCGCTCTCATACCCAATTGTTCACTGCTCTATTCGAACCATAGGATGATTTTGTTCAACCACAAATCGTCAGTAAGCGGCAATGTATTCAGCACTACTAATAAAAATGTACTAACCACACCCACTATTTCGACATAATTCAACATTCAAGTTGTACAAAGCATAATTCAGTTATAAACTGAAAGGGTTGACGTGGGTTTGTTGAGTTTTCGTTTTGGCAAGGAAAGTTTACGAGTGAGCGCCATAAAAAGTCACCGGGGCCAGCAGCAATAAGTTAGCCGTGCCAAATAAAATTCCACACAAAGAAACAAGTACGATGAAAAGTGTACATGAACAACAAAAGTTGCCTGTGACTGTAGGCCCACTTCAGTTAAGTACCGTTGGCGTATTTTTTGGAACAGCCTGTAATCTGCCACGCCCGCCGAGCGCCGAAATGAAAAATTACTCAGCTATTTTTAACACAACTCTGATGCAGAGAAAACGTACAAAAATTAGAGGAAGGAGACGAGGGAGCACTTGAAGCTCCATTGAGATCAAAATAAGCAGGAAATTACTGTGCCCCGAGCGAGCTACATTCTTTGGGAATTATTTTGTGTGCCAGCGATCCGGGTTGTTACCTTTAAATAAACCGAGTACGGAACACTTGTTAAAGAAATGTGCCGTTCAAACGGCAGTTTAAGGGTGGGTTGCACCGTAAATTTTGACGTTAACTTTAACGTGCGCACTAAAAAGTGAAATACGCCATTTTGTCAGCGGAGCACCGGTTAAAATCAACGTCAAATTTGACGGTGCAACCAAATCTAAGGCACTGCTTGAGCAAAATTTATAGCAATTTATTTAAAACGTTTGATAATGAGCTGGCGTTTCACCATGGGGAACTTGTACGGATGATTGTTGTTTATCATCATCATAGAAAATATAATGTAGAGGATATTATATTCATATTTAGGCAATATATTAATATTTTGTTTGTTCAATGGGTTCCATTTATCAAATATTTCAGTATAGCTAAGTAGGCGAATGTTTCTTAGAAAAGATGTTTCCAATATATATAAGTATATATATAAGTATATACTTATTGAAAGTTTTTACGAAAACTAACAAGGTACAATAGACCAGTTAAACTGAAATATACATATAAATAAAAAAAAACTGTTTAACATGATGACAATGTACTTAGCATAAATGGCGCCTAAAAGTTATCAACAAAAAATGCTATCAGGTCTCAAGACTATATTAAAAGTCTGAAGCTACTTTTGACCACGGGGGAAGCCACGGTAGATAGCTATTTCTATATAAAAAACTCAGCCCAAGTCCAAATTAAACGAAATGAAGAGTATACTGTTTCAAACAAAATAAAAATTTTGAAAAGTCGGCCCACAATTATTGGCAGTGAAATCGTTGAACATACTAAAAAAAAGTACATATACACTTGTTCTATTTTTGGAAGTCGGTTAACTATAGTTAACTATAGTTAATATTTAAAAGGTGGTATTATAATACCACCTTTTTATAAATATATTAATTAAGTCGGCCGCACCTTATTGCACCTCTCTTTTGTATTAATAATACTATACACGTCACTTGATAAACACAGGGATAGGATGTCGCCAAGTATACGACAAAGGATAAAGTGATACAATGGTATAAACGAT
Source organism: Plodia interpunctella (assembly GCF_027563975.2). Classification (NCBI taxonomy): domain Eukaryota; kingdom Metazoa; phylum Arthropoda; class Insecta; order Lepidoptera; family Pyralidae; genus Plodia; species Plodia interpunctella. Next base: position 9,060,163 of record NC_071324.2, on the reverse strand, counting down.
ACTCGAGTCGCGCCTGTGTAGCGAATCCTAATTCTAATACGACCCGGAGCGGTAGGCGAGAAGGGGGTACATTACTTATGTACTCCTACGTACCTACTAGGGGGAGGGCACGTATAGGCCGCAATTCCCCTAAGCGGGCAGATTGTAAACCTCTGATACCGCGAATTGAATGCCCTCCGCGTTTTCCAATATTAGTAGGCTTGACGTACATCCGAAGGCCTTGCTTTAGTACAGCTAAATCTAAGTTATTCCTACACATACCCGCTAATAAACGCCAAAGAGCTATAAAATAAATTTACAACTGTTTATCAGAACACGTAATGACTGTTTTATGGCGGTTTCACATTGGCTAACAAAAACAGAACTATTGTTAACAACTCTTTAATTAATAAGAAAATCAAGGACGTAATATATTTATCAGAACCAGTATCCAGGCTCGATATGCTCGATAATTGTTTAAAATATCAAATTAGCCATCTAATTATACACGCTGTCATGAATTTTAAATTTTTATCACGCGTAATCTTGACTTAGGTGGTAATAGTAGACATTTTAAAGTTGAGAATTCGTTTAGCAGAGTTGAGCCAGGAAATGTCACAATGAATTAATCTAACCATTTGTTTGGGTACGAATATAAACTTCTTAACTCGACCATCGGCATTATGTTCTTGTCCTCAAATTAACGAAGAGACAAAGCATTTCCGCCATAGAAGTATTAACATATCCAAACCAAGTGCATGTGATCTCACAGGCGGGCGGGAAGAGTAAGTGGACTGTCTAAATTAATTAGAAAGCTTTAAGGGAGTATACTGCCGACAGCGGCTGAAGCGCTGAAACCGGCGGCGCGTAGCTAACCCCACAAAATGTTTCAGCGGCAAAACGCTGAATTTTTCTCAAACCGCGCCCCTGTCGTCACTAACCGCCGTAGATATCTGAAAAGCTTATTCGTGTTCAAACTAATGCGGTATGGTTTCAGAGGCTTAGCGAAGACGCGCCTGTGACACACGTATTAATACTTTCTCGATGTGGGTATTTTAAGATCGATTAGATTTGTAATTGTTACGGGCTGAACAAAATTGCTTTTTGAAGAGACAACTTTGACATCGAAGTAGTTTTCAAAATTAGACCATGAGTTGGTGTTAAGAAGGTTATTTAAAAAATATTTACTGTTTCGTTAATTGGAGTGAGTATAGGCAACACCAGCGGCCGGCGGTTGTTGAACGACTAACAATACCGGTGTCCGGCACGCAAGATGGCGTCTCAATCGATTGGTGTCGAGTGTCGACTACGCCCACGCTGCCCACGCCTGCGCTGCACCGCCCTGCAGTTGCAGAGGTGCAACGGACCGCCTTCCACGGTCCAAGTGTCTTCTTGAACGACGGTCTCTGCTCCTTATGAAAGATTAATTGGCCATTCACTGGAAAAAGTGCCGTACTTTTTTTTTCTCGTTGTTAAATAGTCTACGAAACGAAATATTTTCGTTATAGAGTGAAAATTTTAAAATAATACACCTACTTGAAAATATTCAATCAAACTACAATAAACTGGAAATAGATTGTATTATGGTTCATAATGCAGAGTCGATATTAACATACCTACCCAAGGTACAAAATAAATACAGCAACTCACTTTTTTAACTCTACACCGCGTGATAAAGTCTGTGAAACGCAAATCTTAGTATATTTCTATATTCAATTCTAAAGCATAAACCCCAAGACACAATTTGCAAGAACTTACACCGGATCACTTCATTTTTAACAATTTTCACGCGTGATACCTATTTATTGGGCCCTTTAGACCGCGCCTTTGTCATGTCGTCTAGAAATCGAAATCAGGTAGACGCGAGGCTGCTGGGGGACGAATATCTCGCCACAATTACTTTCAGAATGCGGATGCAAATGGGACTATACCCGTAAAAGGTATATCGAGTGTCGTTCTGTTGCCATTGCCACAGTAGCTTTATTTTTTCTGTCGTTACGAGAAATCTATAGCCCCAAATAAAGCGCCTATCTGTTACGATTTTAGAAGCACTTTATGGGTGTACCTACTATGTGAATATAAACAATGAATTGGGCTGCTTGTTTGTAAAATTACGTAGACATACATATATATTTTCTTTGTAAAGTCGTAAAATGTATGAATCAATTTATCACTAAATGAAACGTCGCATGGTTCCAAATTATTAACATGTCTTGTTGCATAAGCGAATGTTTTCCGTTTAAGGCCAGAAGCGGATAATTTTGCCCATTAGGTTTATGTAAGTATAAACATGTTTGTCGACAGATATGGCGCTGGGTACGATTTAGCGGCCCGACGGAAGAATGCGACGCGAGAATCGACGGCGACGCTAAAAGCTTGGCTGAATGAGCACAAGAAGAATCCCTACCCGACAAAAGGGGAAAAAATAATGCTCGCAATAATCACCAAGATGACACTGACGCAGGTGTCGACATGGTTTGCGAACGCGCGTCGACGGCTCAAGAAGGAAAACAAGATGACGTGGGAGCCCAAGAATAAAACCGATGATGATGACGACACAATGCTCTCTGACGAAGAAAAGGACAAAGACGAGCAAGACGAAAAAATAAAAAGCCACAAAGGTGAGCCGAATTCTATTATATCAGCGCTGTTTAAACCTATTCTATGGTACGCTTACTCGAAGCATGAGTTCAAGCTCAACCAGAACAGAATGATCAGTGACACTGAATGGTTTTAAACAATGCTACGCAACATTGGATAGTCAACTACCTATGTTCACTGTCAAATGTTGTTTTATCTGTGTCACTATAAGTTTCTGAGCCGATGAAAATTGTCTGTAACTCCCATGTCTGTGTCTTTTGCAATGCGAATATACCTAATATCATTTATTAACTAAGTTAAAAATGTGACTATATATAGTATATTTTAATGCTGCAGCGAATATATACGTTTATTGCTACGCTAATTCTTCTAACCGTGTTTTCAAGTTCAGATGAAGTCAGTGTTGAACGCTTAAAATTGCTTTAATTTTGTCGGTGTATAAATCGTCGAGTGAATTGGCGTTACTGAGGGCTGCAGGGTGAACGGGATACGGAGGAGGTGAGAGGAGGCAGCGGTGCTTGCGGAGGGGGAGTGGGTCTCAGGCGTGTAACTGTGCGTAACCGCTCCTCGCTCCCGGATTTCCTATTCGTAGTAGTGGGCGGCGCCTTTCCCAAATTTCATATAACGCTTTTTCCGTTCGCCGGTACATCGGGGCGCCGCGCGGAGGTCGCGTTTGGCTTGTCAGACGATCTGCCCTACTTCATGTTCTTGCCAAAGGATTTGTCGAGTTCGTGGATCGTTTCTTTTATGAGGATATTCCGTTGGAACGTAAGTAAGTACGGTTTTGGGGATTTATAATGTGTTCCAATTGAATGTGGAACGTTTTCTCTGTGGTTTTTGTCATCACCTTCGCTTCGAACGGCGCGTATTTTCAAGAGTGTTGTGATAATGTGGATTGTTTCCACAGAGTAAGTGCAATAATAAACTGCAGGCAGAGCGTGCGAGCTGCAATAACAAAAGTGGATGTTAGTTTCGCTTGTCAACAACATAAATTATAAGTAGGCATTGTAACAATAAAGATGGTTTGGAATGGAGTGTTTTCATTGCAAACTTCACGGCGCTAATGGAAGTGTTAGAGGGCGTCACGGCTAGCGCTTGCCATACGCCGGCTAATGAAGCTGGGTATTGTTGGGACACGAGTATACTTAATTCGCGGTTTGAATGCCGTCTCGGTCGCCGCACGCCGCCGCGCGGGAGCGAGGGTCATAAAATACCGATATTACGAAGTGTCGAGATGGCAGGGAGCCGAAATGCGCTTGCCTATTGTGACCGAGATGTTCAATTGCTGGAATTACAAGCGTTGTCAAGTGCAGTAGAACGTAAAAAATGAACTACACTTTTAGTAAGGTGATTAAACAATAAAGATTTAATGCATGATTTAAAATATTGTAAATATTGTATCAAATGAGGATATTGTAATGAATGCATATTTATTTTATTTTAAAGATACGTAAATAGAAGATGGATTTAATAACAATTGAAAAAATTCAGTAATGTAAATAAAACATTTGAAGAAAGTGATCATTAGATTAATTCAAATTCAAATTCAAAATTCTTTATTCAATTTAGGATGATATACATCACTTATTGACCTCAAAAAAATACCTAAACTAAGTCGCACTAAGATCGTAATAAGGTATATTAACTAATAATCACAGTGACAATTAAACGCCTCGAATTATTAGTCGCTCCGTACCGTACTCAAAAGTAATTTAATGAATTTGCTTTATATTTCTGTATTTCTGTCACTTTAATGTGACAATAGACATCGAAATCAGTTACGGATTGAGAGGCTTAAGTTAAAATTCCATAACAACATTCTTCAAAATACATAAAGAACTAGGTATTATTTGTTTAAACTGGTGTACCTCAGGGCTCTAGTTTAAAACCATCTTGTTTAACTTTAGCTTTTGTAAAGCATATGAGCTAATCTACTTTTAAGTCGCTTCTGAAACCGACAACAAACAATGTTAATGATACACAATCGATTCAGAAATCAATCATGGGATTAGTCTTCTTATTCTTGTTTTCTAAATGTAACGGGACATAATGTATGTTCCTTCCACAACTATCCATATCCTTTCACACCTTCATTCACTCTTAAAATTTTCATATAATAATTTCACGTGAACTTAAAAAAAAACATCTATAGGTATGAAAAAAAAATTTTTTTTTATAAATTAGTTAATGAAATTAAAATATTTTTTTTTCGTGTAGTGCTTCTAGTAACAGTACATCGATAACATCACACCAACCCTAGGTTTGCGACAAAAAAATCGCAAGACTGCTCCCCTGGCGTTGCCTGGGATTACCGCCACGCGCCCTCGCGGCGACTTCCGCGTGTGGGGGTTCATCTGATTGTTATGACTCTGTTTAATTCAATACAATTCACAAACGAACTGAGCCCAGCTCACTTTATTTCGACGCCGATGCAAATCTTGCTTAATTGAAATTTCAAGTGCGCAACGACATGTGAGCCTTGAAAGTTTTTCAATTTTGCTCCTTGTTATGTTTCCACTAGATAGGTTTAGCATTTCATTAATACTTTAAATAGCTGTTATTATATATCAAAACGCAATATATACTCTATTTAAGGTTAAATTTGTAGAGTTAACATGCATTAAAAAAAAGTTACTGGAACTTAATTAAATGTTCCTATTTTTTCTCACAAAACTGCTGTTTTCATTCAATATTTTTTTAAAATCCTATTCTACAGAAGATTTGTTACAGATCTCTAGAGAGATTAATAAATCTGAAGACTACCATAACGCAAAACCTTGGAAACATTTTTCACAAAAGCAACTAGGTATTTTGAAAATAGTGAAATTAGTTTTCCGATCTGGTTAAAAACAATTTAATAGAAAGCCTCAATTAATCATATAATTTGACGTATGCGTGTAAAGAAACGAAAAGTAATAAAGAAATACAAGTGAAACTACGATTTATGTATTTCATTAAGTCGTATTAAGTGAGTTGGGAATGAAAAAAAATTGTAACAAGAGTCGGCCGTCGTCGACATGTTATTACTCAAGGCACGCATAGCAAAAACTCTCGCGAACGAACCAGACTTGCAGAACAAATAAAGCGTAACATTCACTCGACATGCATAACCGTTCTAAAACATCAATGTTAGCGACATGTAATATATCATTTGGAGTCATGGCAAACAACGCCAATATAAAAGCTTTCACACGCGATCCCTAGGACGTCGTCGGCAAACAAACTTCACAACTATCCCGGACTAAGCCACTCATGAATAAAAGGTTCATTTTGTGACCCCCGCCAATAAATGTTAATTTTTGTAGCGCGCGCACGCATCCCAAAATATTAATCCCGCTGGCGTTAATGGCAAACGAGTTTAGCTAACACAAGCAAGTGAACGTCGGGGCGGACGTCGTCCGAAGCAGTAATAAATTGCAGGGTCGTGTATTGCACTCGAGCTTTGGGTACTGGGGGTTTTCACTGGCAGCAAGACGCGTTTTTATTATGCCTTCGCCCTCGATGACTAAAGGTAAAAACCACTCGATTCGACGTGTGAGCATCCCCGATTTCCTCGCTCCCAGCGGCTCCCAACTAGTTTGCATATCCACAGGAATTGGACGATCCAATAAATATGAATGACAATTACCGAACTAACCGCCACATTTTCAATGAATATTTACAGTTGTTCTGTGTTTTTAATGATGGTTAAAATAACAAATTGTAATAATAAAAAACCTATTATTACAATTTCTTTTGATCTTTTTGTATAAAAAAGGTGGTCGTGGAGTCATGTCAGATGCTCATATATAACTAGGATACCCAATACAAGAGAAATAAGGACATATACCTAAACAGTAACTAAACATTATCTGCTTATTTTACTATAATCTTTATATGCCGGTGTCCATGAGCAGTGATGTTTGCTTACTATCAGGTACCCAAATGCTCTCGCCCACCATACTTAAAATAAATCACCGAATGGAAATACTGTATAAAATATTTTTATATAGGTACTTAAATAAGTAATTAGGTACATAATTCTTAGCTGAAAATTTTTAAATTATTGTTCATAAAACTGGTAATAGAAATCTGTAACTAAATATGACAGCCTAATTCAATAAACAACTCCCTGAACAATTTGCGAAGAAATTAACACGAGAACACATTAAACATATTGCTGAAATAAAACATTACGAAATCATCCAATTTTCGCTTATCTCCCGTCGTTGTGGGCCTTTATTAGATTAATACAATGAAAATTAAAACAATTTGCCGGATAAATATCTTCGCGCGGAGTATCAGTGGCGTCCCTATTTATCCCTAGTGAAGGGCAACGCGGATAACCCCTCTTAAAAGCTAGGAGCAGTCAGCATTAAATGGAATAAAGAGAATGAAGTCGAGCGGTTGCGGCCCCCCCGCACACTGCGCCCGCACCCCCGCCAGAACGGGCCTCTGAATTTCATTAGTCGCCCCAACCCGCCCCGCGCCCTCCGAAAGCCACTTTACAACGGAAAATGGCATTATGATAATACTTAGAGCCTTATAAAATTTTGCTGAATAAACATTTTTGTGTAATTGTACAATAACATAAAATTTTTTCGAAGCGAAATCGGTGTTTGGATTAATTTCATTGCAGCTTTAAAATAAGCGGAGTCGACCTAATGTTAGATCGTATCAGCGCCGCCGGGGATTATGCCTCGACTCGCGATCGTAAGTAGGATAACTGCGTTCGGATTTTAGGAAAACAATCGCTTTCCCATTTTGCGGAAATCATAAACGGAACTCAAAAAGCGGTCAAAATAAAAGAATATGTGAGAAGCGAGGTTGACCATTAATTGTGTCGCGGGTACACTCCGTGGAGTGAGTGCACACTGCCACAGGGCGCCCGCGCGCCTCCAAATGCGAAATAAATGCTCAGCTTAAATACGAAAGGGATCGACTGCCCGCGGCAGGGGAGGCGCGCCCCAAAGTGGTATTTTCACTTCGCTAATCGGATAACCACTTAACGAATGGGTCACTGCACGCCAAACGTATTTTCACACGACTTTTCTGAAGGGAGCCAGTGATTCCGCATCTTACGAGCTAAAACTTACGTCCCTCTTGTAACGGTCACGTCGACGATTCAATACACCGACCCAACCGTATCGATTTTTTAAGCTCCTTTTATTGTTGTCGCATTAGCTATAACATTAGCCGTTGCGATTAATCTGATTGCAATGTCGTGTGCCCACGCTTTTATTGCTGATCGGACATAAATATGATCGATGAATACGATTATCTTTACAGATGACGAGCGCAAGGGAGACGAAATGCTGCAGGGTATGCATCATCAGCTGCTGGGGTACGGGATAAAGGAGGAAACGAAGCGGGGCACGTCAGATTGCGGCGTGCCTATTCCAGCATCTAAGCCGAAAATTTGGTCCCTGGCGGATACGGCAGCGTGCAAGACTCCTCCGCCTGCAGCACAGCCATGGCCCCAGCATGCATATGGGCCGGACCGATCGGGCGTGGGAGACGGGAGCTCGAATGGATTCGCGCTACCGGCAACTGCAGCCGCCAGTCCTGCTAGCGGAGCATACGGACGATACGGTGGCTTTCCCGGAGCACAGTACGGCGGCCAGCACCCGTGCGTGCATCCAGCTGCATTCCCCGACGTCCAGACTGATACGCCGCCGCAGACACCGCCCAACATGAAAGTGCCGAGCGTCGCCAATCCACTTGGGAGTGGCGGCGGCTCCGGCTACTGCTTCCCCAGACATCAGCAATCGCCTCAGCGTGACCCGTACCATAATCCTCATCATGCGGCAAACAACCATCAACCTAACCAGCCGCACCACAACGAAGGATCTGCCGCTTTTAAGCCCTTCTATAAAAGGTAAATATTTTTGATTTACTTTAGATAGAGTAACAGGCTCATAAATAACATGGTAAGCCCATCAACCCCAACACCACGTGAAAAGAGTGAATTTCCTATTCCAGCTCACAAGAACATCTCAACGGTTTCGTGTCGGCCGTCTGAAAGCGAGCCACGCACCACTGGCGGTGAGTGTCTGATTGATTCAAATTGTGGAGAGTAGGAAAGTAACGCACACATGTAAATGAGAGGTTCGTAAATGGATGATCGTAGTAAAGATATCGAGGAAGCCATAAACAGAGTTGCGGTTTAGTAGCCAAGTCGCGCCGGGGTGTCATGCCGGTAATTGAAAACAATGGAGTAGAGTAGCGCGGAAGGGCGTAGCGTCGCGTCGAGGGCAAGATTGCAATCTTGCGTCATTTGTCAGTGTCAGCGGTGCGCGTTCGTACGCCCACGCCACGGTGTTCGGTGACCTGCCCAAATTTAGCTCTAAGCTGTATGAACTTGTTATTTTCATGTCAGCAGAAAAACACTCTGCAACAATATCATGCTCAATTTTGAGCATAAAAATGGTGGTGCTATAAACTGTATCAAAGTAATGTATTTCATATTTCACAATCTAAGGATATTGAATGACGATCTATGTTCTTAACTTACAATAAAATTTGTTAACCTGTCTTTAAAGTAAAATTCCATTCATGCTTAAAGAATTGTGATAACTAGGAAATTGCTAAAGTCGATGGTAGAGGAATCGAAAATACCGAGAGCCATTCAAACTTTAGGCCCGCATATTTCTGAGAGTCGCCAAGAGTTTCTTTAACAGTATCGGCATCCTCGTCTCATTACAATAAATCCGGAGAGGCGACGCCGCCGCACAGAACGGATTCGCCAAGAATTTTGTTTTAGCCAAACGCTCACAAATTCACTTCTATAAACCTTTTGTATTATTTTCGTTTTCACGCTTTTTTGTCCCTCGAATTCCTTGACGCGAAAATAACTCCTTATCGCGGCATTCTTTTAAAGTAGCCCCAAAAAGAACCCATCGAAATCAACAGTTTTTGTCTTCGACTTAAATAACATACCTGCATCTGTATCGTTTTAACTTATTATTTGTTAAATGTTATCGCTACCAAATCGCGAGTTTATGCCATTAAATACTTAATTCGAGACAGCGCTGCGGCTGCTGATTTAAGACCGGTATACCTATACTATGTAACGCGTGCGCGTGCGCAATTTTGTATGGAGTTACATGCGTCTACGCATCCACCCACAACTCAATGCTAAAAAGCACGCAAATATTAGCAGTTGGTATGCACTCGGCCTTATTTTAACCCTTTCTCGTCCGACAGGAAGTGCATAATTGTTGAATGCGATCGTGTAATGCGGGCGCTCCTAGCTCTAATCCCGCGGCCGGCGCCCAATTTGAATAATACAAAGATGGAATTGTTCGAAAGACAGAAACGTTAATGCAAGACGTACAAGGAGTATTGTTGCGGTACGCATCGCCAGAGTCTGCGCGATAACACACAGCGTCCCGAGCGTGCGTGGGCGCAACTCAATGGATCCTCTTCATTCACAACACTACCTCTGCATTAAAGCCGCTTTACTTTTTTTCGATGCTCTAATCTTTCCTCTTATCTGTTGATCCTCGCTCGGGTCCTCTGTTTCATTCAGTCCCAGGTCGCTGGGCCAACCTGTTTGACTTCTTTTTTCATTGACGCCGTACAAACTTTAGATGACCGCGGCCGAGGTCGAATTTTTATTTCTTTAACATTTAGGTTTTCCGGTCCGGGCGATTCGTTAATAAATTCTCAGATAATGAGACTGAACGTTTCGTCACCTCATCTCGATTGGTTTGGCTTTTTACTTTTTGGGTCAGCGCGGGTTTGTTGTGTGAACGCGGCGGCGGCGGGCGCTCGCGGCCTGCGATAGAATCGGCACCTATTCCTCTGGACACCCTTTTTTATTTCATTTATATGCTGCTATTCTTTTTAAGGGTCTGTTATTGTTCACATATAAATTTGATTTAATATAAAGCACATTTTGTTTGGCTGGTGACAAAAATGTATTTATTCTATTTGAGAACAGAGTAAACCAAAATTATTTGGTACTTTATGAATCGATTTGTATTTTTTTTTCTTAACATTAGTTGTCGAATGATTCGCTAAAAGCTTCCTGAGTTACAACTAATGATATTGTTGTTTGTTTCAGGTAAAGCAAGTGAAACCTGGGTCGCCACGGGGCGCATCATCAGGGACAACACAATTAGTGGCACAGTGTTTACAAAATAGGGCTCCGAACTTTGTTACGTACTTCAATCGTGCATTGTAAAACTATTCATTTGGTAAATACCTTTATTTGTATATCGCATAGGGTAATTTCTAAACTACTAAATTAATGCACAGATTATTATAATGTATAAAGAATTCGTTAAGTACTTAATTATGTTCAGGTTTTAATCGACGGTTGTCCTAAACTAAGCATGTGACTGTAAACGTATCGTCGTGTGGAATAAACTTTGCTCAGTATTTTTATAGATATAAGAATATTACGAAAATGATAATCCAAATTATTTATAGATACAAAAGACGCGCAATTATGTGTAAAATTGACCTAAAAGAATTGGTTTTTTAGTAAATATTGTACATTGTACACCCGAATGGGTATTTGTAAGTTAAGTGATTGTAGTAGGGATAATAATTACTTTTCAGTTCTTCCGTCATGTCTAAATATAATTTTATCTTGTGAAAGATAAGTTAAATTTTTAGTTCTGTTCAGGTGCCACCTTTTCATTAGTAGTTAAGTGCATTGTAAATTCGTACACAGTATCTACACAGTTTATAGAATTTTGACACAATAATTTTGAAAGACAGCTCAACAATACAGACATATTACAGACTAACCCGGTGAAGATCATCATCAAAATAAAACTGTGTAAAATCTATGTATTACAATGTCATATTGTGAGCTCAGCGCCTTTGATGGTGTGTTCAGATAAATTGCACTTTGGCTCTCACGTTGAAACAGTTTAATTTTGTGAAACCTAGATGATATCGATAGACTACAGACAATCGTCGATTTGGTTATTGTTGTTGTCATTGTAAATAAAATGTTTTGTAGATTTTCTATATTCAGTTTCTTGACAAGTGTACAAAGTATTTGATATGGTTTCTCTAACATCGATGTTGAGGTGTGACGCATCGAATTGTATTTTATAAATATTGTTTAAAGTATTATTAGAATACAATGTAAATAAATATATACTTATAATATTTTTATTTTCAAATCGGTCACAGTCTATCGACAGGATCCGGGGTTTTGAAATAGAATTTTATTTGTTTGATGTCGGTTTTAGTCATGTGGGTTAAATTTAGTTAATTAAAATGATGATAAAGGTTATATATTGCAATGGATATGTTTTATGGAAGGTATGATAATATTAGTGTGATGCCATATTTGTATGAGTAAGCATCTGGGTATAATGGAGAAAATATTTTGGAATTACAAATAGTTACGTACATCGACAAGAAATTTAGAGTTACTTTGGATTAAAGTTACAGAGAAAAATATCTTAGTCGAATATTTTAGAATATCAGTCAAGTTAAAACACTAGATAAATTAAACACTCAGCAATGTTCTGGGACAAAACAAAAGTTTATTTTTTTCTGTTAATTTCAATAAGTACCTACTCTGTAAGGGTGTGTAACAATATTCAATATGACTAAGATAAAAACACCGAACATATTGTTTAGAGTAACAAAAACTAACAGACTTTCGTTAGTTGGGAATGGCCTAATCTCGCCAGCAATATTAATTTCTTGTAAATTTTTTAGTCTGTATGTGGTACAGGTCACAAAATAACTTAATTTAATAGTTTGAGGCTTTTTATGAAACACAACGCAATCAAACGAACATTTCTATGTGACCAAATCGAATACATTCGCTTACTATTAAATGTTCTATATAGATATTTATAGAATATATACTTATTATTATTATGAGTAAAATTATGTAACGATTGTAATTAAATCTTTATTTCAAAAATTCATTTCATTTTACCCTCTCTCTTTCTCTCATCAGAGCGTTTTGTCAGTTTCTTCCGCCGCCGCTAAGTGTCGGTGCTCAGGATGCATTCCATTTTACCGTTACATATATATGTAAAATATAAATATAAAAGTTGGGAAAATTTGAAGAAGAAACCGTAATAAGATTAGGTGTCAATCAAATAAGATGGACAATTTAAAAAAATATGGTAATGCTTACAGAAAACTAGATTTCTGTTGTTATAAAAAGTAAATTAGTTATTAAAACAATTATAATAATTTTACTAACAAGACACTCAAATTAAGTAAAGAACAAACAAACCATCTAATAAACTAATGAAAACTCATTAATGATCTAAGAAAATCAGGGTTAACCGAGAAACGGTTTACTGTTGAAGAATGTTTAAACAAAACGTGAAAAAGTCGATAATGACACCCGAAGTGAGGAGGGTCTTCTCCCTTACCTCTTAAACAATGCTTAAAGGGTAATAAAAGAACTCCTTTTTTTCTTTCGTAGTAGCAAAATGATGGGGTCCGTCGTTTGCCCAGTTTACTGAATTACTTTGATTAAAGGGATTTTAATTAAATGCCGGAGATCATGATAATTGCAGTGAAGTTCTGGAGATTATTTTGACAAAAAATTATACGTATTTAGAAATGTTGAACAAACAAACAGATTATTAGATATGCCATAACGTTAGTCATCAAATTATTTATCGAGGTACCTTATGGTGTACTTACGTGGCAAATTAAACAAACTTCAGTACGTTTAAGGTTAATAACAATTACTTACAGTCTGTAAAAACTTTATAAAGCCGGTCTAATAACTAAGATTTAATAAGTGATATAATTATCAAATTCCATTCACCACATTTCCCCCATATTCATTCATTAGTTCTCTCCCGTCTGCGCTTGATCCTGGTTGCATTCAAGATTGTGACGCAACAACACAGGCTTCACGATGATAGTGTAAAAAAAACTTAAAATCAAGATTAAAATGTGATTTTACAAGCGGCCGACTGTCTGACGCTAAGCCTTTTTGAAAATGCTTTTGTCCCTTATATTTTATGCCTTGTACGACATCCACGGGAGGATATGGATTATTGGAGGATTTTCTACGAAAAGCCATCAAGTACTGATATTGATTGAAATATTTTCAAAATATTTGTGAAAACATAAACAAAGTTATAAAAATGGTTAATTCATATGGGTAAAAAATAAGACGTAAAAAATTTAAATCACTGAACTATACCTAGTTCAGTGATTTAAATTTTCTACTTATAATAACTTGACTAATATAACGTTACTTTTATTGATTACATTACACGTTTAGTTCGCATCGAAAGAATGATTTTTGTGTGTAAATAGTGACGTCAACACAAGGCTTCCGAGAGTGTAAATGTAGGGTAGGTATACATTTAGAACAAGAAAGACTAATTTAACAAGTTCTAGAGCAGAAACAAGAAATTAGAAAAGGAAACAATTCATCACATAATTTTTGTCACTATAACAGGTTTTGAGTGAGGTCACATTTCCTATTATTTATGAGTTAATATTTGAAGTTTGAAGAAAATAAAACTGTTGTAATAACCAAATATTATAAAGCAATAAATGTGCTATTGAAATCGGTAAGTTAATTTTATGGCGTGGACGATAAAATATTCTATATAGAGATCAGATAGTGGTAATAAAATGCACTCATTTAGCGACAAACAAAACATAACGATTGCTTTACTTAATCAAATTCGTTACTATAGCAATTCCACGTGCAATAAAACCACACTGATCATAAAATAGCCATAAACATTGACAACACAAATAGCATCTAATAATGAAAGGACCAATCAGACCACAAGCACAGCAGAAGATATTTTATAGACACCTTTATAAGATCCGAGAGCGTGGCTCATGATTGGCGCAGTAAAGATGTTTGCTAGACTCACGGCTTTAATATCGTTGGATATTTACATTTCTAGTAATCATGACTAATTTGTTATCCTCTGTAATAGAAAAATAACTGTACGAATTTTATGGTCCTTAATAGACCAATATATATAGATAGATAAATCTATTGATATAAATATGTATAAGCAAACATGTATTCACTTACTTGAAGGTACCTAACCTGAAATCGTGTTTGTAATTTAGAAAACTGATTCATAAAGTACATAGAATTGGTTATGAAATAGAGAAATCATTGACCCCATCGTCAATAATTACTCAGAACTAATAGTTTCTCTTCAAAATCCAGGTAAAGTGCATACCCAGTAGCCAGTAAGTACTTGCTTTACCGCAGCTCCACGTGTTTCCATCGGAGCCCGACAGATGGCAGACCCGGTGCTACCTTCAATTGCATACATAGGTACACTCTTCACTTCATATCGATTAGTTTTCCATGTTTCTTTTGTAAAACCCCAATATCTTATGCTCTTACATAAAATACAATGTTTACCTCTATAGAAACAATTCGTAACAATTCTGTAATAACAAGTTTAGTAAGCAGTACATTAATTCTGTACTGTTTATCTCACAATTGGCAAATAAGAAGGACATAAAACCGCAATGAACCCTCTGATCTCCCACGTCGTTTGAATATTACATAATAAACGGTTAGCCGTAAATATTTTAGAGTTTTCGGCTAAGTGGGGAGCGTCCGGTCCGAACCGTCGGCTGCTGCGGCCCGCCTGTAATTCATATAAATATTTAGATTCCCAACGATACCGCTTTATGTTATTCTATTGTTCGCCGGTCCTTATTGCAAATGCGACCTTTTTTTAGGCTTGTTAAATTTATTAGGTGCACACACATTGCCGTGGAATCGGGAATAAAAACAAATGCACGGCCAACTGCCGTGATTTAGTGATATTTGAGAGTTCATTACGAGCGATATAGGCTTTAACTGTTACAACTGCGTGTTTAATGTTAGCTAAATTTTATTGCGTAACGAAGCTGTGAAAGGCTTGTAGGCTATTGCATAATTTACTAAATATTTCCTACAGATTTTATTGAACAATTTTGTAAAAACAGAAGTAAAAATTTCTCTTTCGCTAAAACTTAAGGAACATTATTATTTAAAACGACGAATATTTTTAGTACCGGTAGAGAATGCGGGGTTAAGTTCAGTATGTGAAGAAGAAGAAGAGATCTAAAATGTTAAACTTATATACATATACAGTTGTATATGTATATAAGTTTAACAGATCTACAAAAAACAACAGGCATAAATTATCATATTATTGTAAAACTACATTCTAATATAAGTTAAAATTAAGCTCATCAAAAAATCTTTCCCTTTACTATCTTCATTCAAATATTTAATATCCATTGCCCCTATAATTCATCAAGAAGCTGCGAGCATTCAGTAGCCGAAGTCAGTGCTCGTAAAATATATCCTTAGGCAAACTTTATTCTGGATCGTCGTCGTTAGAGCAAGACAAAAAAAACATCGAACGAGATAAATTATATTTGTTGTTTGGTAAGTTATTTTAAAAAATCTAATTATTTACTGTCACATGAATATAAGCGAAATCTGGACATAGACGCTCAACAGCTGAGGAAGCAATCAGAAATACGCTCAGATATCAAACAGTAAGTATTATCATAATATCCGCAACTGTATACTGTATAATTAATTCTGTTTTGTTGGTAAATATGAACTTAAATGAGATCACTGTTTTGAGAGGTAAATAGAATTTGATTATAACATTAAAACTAATTTATACAACTTTTTGGTGTGTACTATTTCTGTCCATAGATTAAAAAATAAATCTGTGCATCATCATCTCAAACATAAGTAATTTCTGCACCTATCTAGTAATAATAATTAATAAAAATTAAAAGTAATCATCAGCGGCAGCCCACAGCTTTGCTCTTTTAGGAGTTTCCTGGTTCTGGACAATCTTTAGCATTCCCAATGAAAGTTCCAGAGGCAGACCTAGATATCACTAAGAACAATATTAAATTGTATTGAAAAGTCTTTCTAAACAGCATCAGTATTATTACATTATTTAATACAGTTATCAATAACGCGTTAAACATTGTAACGTGTTTTAGTAAGCACCTGATGGCCCGAGGTGTCGAGCCTAATCACACCAGATTTCTTAACGGACAGGCAAATTTATTCATACCCTCGCATTTATCATCGACAGTCTCTCAAGTAGTTTTTCATACGAGAAAATTGCCGAGGCAAAATTCTATCACGCTTCCTGAGGGCCCGTTAGAAATTCGCCGTGCACCTTGCCCAAAACAATAAATCAAACTATTGCGTAATATCCCCCGTATGCATGAATATCACCGGCCCTGTTTTATTTATAGCGATTCTAAACAGATTTTTTAAAATGTTTTACCAAGCTGTTGTTTAACAATCATTCGAACGTTGACCGCTATACTATCAGCTGTAGAAGTTACATGATTAGCAATTTGTATGCTCGGAATTATTATTTTTTTACTGAGCGACCTATAGTTTGATGATGTTATTATTTTATCATACCTAATGTGGTCATGTAATTAGACATTTTGAATTGTTTACATTTTTGGTTTGCCATTTATTTCAGTTATTAAAATACAAGTGCATATGGAAGAATAAACATCGATCATTTGAATTTTCGTTTAAAATTCGTATCAAACATTTATTTATGGAACGAATTAGTAGTTGATGAACAATATTAAAGTAAATGGACTTAATATATCTGTTTGACTTGGACAAATAGGCCTGGACGGAGGTTCGCGTGGAGGCTGCTACCAGATGTGTCGGTATCGTCCTCATCGTGATGAGATCTACACATTCCCGGGGACATCGGAGATAACTGAAACATTATTGTAATTTATCTGTAGCTATACGTCTGCCGACCCGTCGGAGCAACCCGGATTTTTAATAATGTACTCTTTATATTCTTGTTGCTTATTATTTATTTTGCTTGGTTTGTTTTGTTGGCAAATATTTTCATAATTACATCAAAAACAACAAACAGTTTAGTTATTTTAAAATAGTATTAAATCCCCAACATAATTTGTCAAAATACATTTTTCTATTTTATTCGAATATAGGTATATCATCTCAACATTGGGAAACCAAATGGATAGAGAGAACCTATGCAAATACCGTAATCACAAGTCTCCTAAAGAAGCAGGAACAAAGATTTCCCCATTTATATTAGGATTGGATCCCCGTGCATACCTCCATGCAAAATAATCCAGAAATCAATAGAACATTCCTTCACGCCTCGATTCGGAGGCTTCAAATGACTTGCCAACTTCCGCCGAGAATCGAAAGATTTCATTGCGCCAAGTTATTTGAATCAAGGTTCAAAATTCTTGGCTTGGGAAAAATCATCATTTTTCTTAATAAAAAATAAATAAACATCTGTAATTAATGAAAAAAGATAGTAGAATTTAAATAACTGGCTAAAATGCTAGGTAGAAAAAAAAAGTCAGAAGCACTTATCAGTCACATATCTGATATAGATTATTATTATAAAGGTAAGCGTTAGTGAGTTTGTATGTTTGAGGCGGGTAATGTTTCAAACTACTGAACCAATTTAAAAAAAATCTTTCACCATTAGAAAGGTGCATTATCCAATATTGCTATAGGTTACATTTTATCTCAAAATTTCGATGGGAGCGAAGCCCCGGGCAACATCTAGTATTATATAATTCCAATTAAAATAGTTTTTAATCCTTACACAAACATGCACCACCACCACCATCCTCCAATCTGCAAACAATATCTAAGCTCAAATGAAAATAATAGGATCATAAAATAATAAGGTACCTATGTAGGTACGTACTGTAAAATCAAACTGATTTAGTTCGCGCATTAACAAAAGCAGACACGATATATTACGATATAAATGTAACGTAGCTTCGCCGCGTGAACCCAAGTCACTCATGTTGTGAAAGATGGAATTTACAGAATAGGTAGTTGATTTATACTTACTTTTTGTTCATTATCGTACCGAAAATATCACTTCTGAAATTCTATTTGGCTGAAAATTATACTAAGCTCGACCCGTGTGAAATACCGGCGCGAACATTTATATTTTCCGAAATGAATGGTATGCTATGTCCTTCTCTGTACTTTTAACTACATGTTTACAAAATTTCGAGAAGATTGGTTAAGTAAATAAGAAGAGAAGGAAGTAAAAAAACAAATTTACTTTCACGTTTTAAATGTTGTTATTTATTACAATTCTACGATTTCGTCATTTTGCAGCCATGCGCAAAAGAACCGTGGCTTATTGATACCATCGATCATGGACCTGACTTACGGTGTTACTTACTGTCAATTTTGCAGGCAAACTCAGACGTAGTTGGTCCGAGTGAAAACATACCAACTACCTTTAAACTTACGAGATCATGACGAATGAAAGCGAAGCGGGTCTTTGTACAATTTATACGACTCAACCACGTTCTATGTATCTTTTCGTATAGAAGATTTATAGATTGATTCTAATTCTAATAACAAATGTAATTGCCATCTTGAATTTTTATAAACTGTATTTACAAGTACTGGTTTAAGCATACATTAAGCAGGCTATTCTGCTCAAAACACCTTTTTTAAATATAAGTTCAAAAATATTACCACATCCAAGTCCCTAGATTCCGTAGGTAACACGATCCGCAATGCACTGTCAATTTCGCAGCATAAAATTCCTCTGTGGACATGACAAAGGCAGCTGTCAACGTGTATTTGAGGGGCCGCCCGTCCCTCGGGGCTAAGCTCTCGCAGGCTAGCGGAGACACGCACGCTAGACCCAGGATAATCCGCACCTCTCCACATAAACCTATCTAATTGATAATAAAAGTAATTCGGGACTCAATACGACTCAACTTTGCGTCACTCCCTTTCGGACTAACGAGATTCTAAGTCTTTTCACACTGTTAATTTTACACTTCATTTGGCTCATATGACTTTATTCTAATTTTTGAAATTTTAACTTTTGTAGTAAAAAAATACCGTTGGTATATATTATCGACATCTATCTAATATGTAAAATTTTTCACAAGTTAAAGTACGATGTTCCAAAAACTAATTTAATATTATTCGTTTATTGTTTTCAGCCGGATCGAACCCCTGTGGTCAATAAAATGAGACAATTCTACCGTTTAATTGGACTTTATGGCTGCTTCTGTGACTTCTCGCAAAAGCGCTTCATTGGGTTTATCGGTGGTAAATAAGGGTTAGACGAGTCTGTTGTTGCTAATTACTTGATCTTTGGCATGATAGCACTCTAACTACCCCATAACCCTACTTATTTATTGATATGGCTACTGCGATGTGGTGAAATTCAGTTTTAACTCACTCCATTGTGACATTTTTACTCCCAAGTGGATTTTACATTCTACAATGAGTGAGCACCTGCTTTGTTCTTTTCTGTAGCTTTAACTTCTTCCTTGACTGGGGCAATCACTATTTTGCAGTTGGTCCCTACAAGTTATTCCTTTTTTATTTGTATCGTGTAACAACATGCTCATCGGTACTTTCACGAAGGAGTACACAACTTCTAAAATTTTAATATACTTACAAAAATAAATCTCGATTTCGGTAGGTATACGAAATTACTCCACAAGAAGTTAACAGCCAGCTCAAATCACATCGCATTATTCATGTAAACATACAAAAGCACTCCATGCTCTGTTCAACAGCGGGGTGACATTAGAAGAATTTCTATTTTTATTCTATTTTGAAAGTCATCTTAATAATATTTTTTTGTGAAACGTCTTATTTTCAAGAATTTGTTGGGAGTTCTTAAACATAATGTTATTATAATTTATGTCATAAGCAGGTGAAGATATACGGGCGTCTCATTCATTTTATGAAACATGTTTGCTAAGTCGATTTTATTGTTTTTTTGTCGTTGTGCCTGGGCATCGATCTCGCAGCACGCGGCCGGGTTATGGCGCTGTTCTTTATTATATGATATGATTTCCGGACGATGTGAACGTGTGCGCGTGCGCACTGGACTTCGACGACTTTCCTACGCTCTACAACGTACCGGAATTAAAATGATAAAACTGTTGCAAACAAATAAGATTGTAAATGTTGTCTAAGTAATAATTTGTAAATGCACAATTAAGAATCAAATTTTCACATCATTATACCTAATCTTAGTGCTAAAAAGAGTTTATAGAATAACGTTCGCGCGTACTAGATATGTAGGCACTACGGCTTAAATTAACATTGTGAAATTATTTTGCATTTAGTTCATTAAAAATAAGACACAGGAAAAACATTTGTATACTAATAAATGAAAACTAATTGGGAACAACTACAAACTCCAAGTAGACTTGATCGACAGCGCGGACCGAAACCAAAAGAGCAACGTCACGAGGCGTTACCAACAAGAACATAAACAAATATAATAACAAAGAACACTTGTCACCCAGGGCCAGAGTAAGCGTTTTTTTTGATCTCGCATTTTTATAACGAGAGTTTTTGTTGGGACGAGGTAGGAAGGAAGCCGCCGCAGGGGTCCTGCCCTCCCGGGGTCCCAGTACATACAAAACATTTCGTGATCCTTAAGACAAAAGGAAAATTCAAATCTGTAAAACTCTTGGGACCGTCCCGCGGACAAATGCGCATTTGTTAATAGAAAACCTTTGAGAATGAGGTAACGTTTGCTGATTCGTCCTTTTTTAACATTGGGATTGCGTAACAAGTACTTTGATATTCGTGTACTTGATCATTTTTTGTTTTCATAATTAGTTGAAAAGACTGAGCGGTACACATCGTCCATAAAAATATTCACACCAATTTTAGTATAGACTATTATACATTCAAAAATATAGTGTTCGAGTATTAGGCAGTAAAATGAAGTTGAGTAGACACCAGAATCCATCCACGACACGAGGTTGTAGCTACATATGACTGAAACCACCCAGATTTTAAAAACAAAAGTAGTATCTGATTCAAACAAAGGTATTTACATATTATTATTCATCGAAACAAATGTACTTTGAATGGTTTTTGGATTTGTTGACTTAATACAAAGTGCTTTTGCTAGAGGTGGCCGCTCTGTCGACGGATAATGGATGGATCGATCCTCTTTTGCGAGTTATTCTCTTGTTACTTCGGAAATGTCTACTTTGCTCTATACTTTTATAACTCTAAGATGTTTTGGAAATCTTGCTTTATAAATGGACAGTGATTCGACAACATCATCATTTTACGTACTTTTATTAAATTTGTAATTCCTATGACGAGGGCAACTAAGTATGATTGTTCGAGTGAAGTGTTGAAAATTAATTTAGAAGCAGATATTGTCAACCAATTGAGCTGGAATTCTGTACATTTAGTTCGGATGACAATCATAGATAAAAGAAATATAATTTTATCTATGATGACAATTAATTATTATGACATGCATCAACATTTGTATAATGCTATGGCAATAATAAAAGATTGTGTCAAAAATTATATATCATTGTCTGCTTGGTTTGTTTGTTAATAGCGTTGCAGAAAGATAAAGCGTCCAAATGTAAATTAAGGTCTGTAAATTGCTTTCATCATTACTTTCTCCCAATATCTTCATATCTATATTATTTCCTTTAATTGCAATTTCTCAAAGTAAAGTAACGTAGTAACTTATATGTGTAATACCGGCCTAAAAACGTTATGTTTAATACAAATCAAAAATTTAAAAAATCCCTATTTTAAAATCAACTCATATCTCAGAGATTACTTATTGATTGGATGTTCAAAAATAAAGGAGTGATCACAATAACTAATAAATAATGTATTGTGAGTGCAATGATTCGTCTAGAGCCTTAAAGGACCTTCCTGAGAAATATGACAAACAACTTAACAATAAGGAATATTACTCGGTTCTATAATTAAAATTTGATCTCGAAATAAGTGATCAAAATAAATTAATTACGAATTCATAATTTCCTACAGCCGCAAATAGCAAAGCAGATAATACTTATTTTGATTTATCACAGTTCGTTCATTTTAGTTTAGAAATTTTGCAATCTAATTTAAAAGTGTCGAGTAATTCTGCTCAAGTTGAAGAAATTACCAATTCATAACCATTTTGTGTACCTTGGCAGTTTTAAATGAAAACAACAAACGATTCATCAATAATTTGATACAAATAAAATATTTCATCAAACCGAATCAAGCGGCATAAACGTGTGCTTTGACATCTTTATTAACTGACACCTCGAAATAAAACGGTGTCATTATCGGGATATCATACTAATGTAGAATGTTAAATTTATCAAAACGTAGTATTTGGATGAAAACATACAAGTTGACAACACGTGTAGCCGCTATCTCGCAGTGAGATCGGCGCCCTGTGGTGAGGCCCAGGCTGGATGCATTACTCACTGTGACCTAATGGGCGGGGATAAATCATATGAAAAAAAGAACAAAACAAACAGGCAATGTTGAATAAACAAAATTCATGGAAATAGGGACAAATCTGACAATGCCGAAGCTGGTGGTCCACCGCGAATCGTATAATGTCGTCCTCCGATGGGTCACGCATTTTGCCTTGCTTGGCCGTGCCTTGTTGCCTTGAAACACAGATTCCGCTTGTTATATTGGGTTGACATCTTTAGCAAACAAATTATTTATAGATTTTAAATTATTATTTACTGTATTTAGTAATAAAATAAGGACGATGAGTAAGTTTGTATTAAAGCAACTATGGTTTCTGATTATATTATCGTCATTGATAAGGAGATAATATTTTTATCAGAGTTCTGTAGACTCAGATTTGTAGATTCTAGTTGAAAGCAACAAGGCTAAAACTATACCTTATTAAATCATTCAAAGTAACGATTACACTTCAACCTCGACCGGCAAATAACAGCAGTAAAAGAGCAATATCATCGGGCGACCGTCATTTGCAAACATATCTATTTAACTTTATATGACTAATCCCTCTTTATTAATAACTAAAATTTGCTATGTGAATGGGAGATAACAGGCCCCATGTAAATGAAGATACGAAATTCATAATGCGATTAACAAAGTGCAACAAATTAAATTCTCCCACGCAAAATGTGCCTTTAAAGAAAGATATCGAAGGGCACAAGGGAAATACTCGGACAAGGGCTTTTGAAATGAAAATATGAATAAGCCGTGGCACGCGCTCAGGACCTCGGAGTCGACCTATGTCTACCCCATAGTGCTTGTCCCATTGTCTCCGGTATTAGGGTCCAAGCAAAAGTGCTTAAATTTCAAACAAAGGCTGGACATATCCAGTGAACCAAGGCCAAGGAGGGCTTTAATGAAATTTTGACGAAGTGCTCCTGACTATTAAATACATTTTTGCAGTATTTGTTTTTCCCACAACTGGAGGATGCAGAGGGAACTAATCCAAAGATGGAATTATTTATTTATCATAACCCGAAACTTTTCAATACACTCGTCCAAATTTATTAATGCTGCCTTCACGTGGAATTATAAATTATAATTTATCCAAAGATTAATGAATATATGTGTGTTATAATCATTACCAGGCACTTTAGAAATATGCTTTGAATCTGAGGAATGCGTGTACGTATTAAGTTTTATTAGTTGTTTTGTGTTGACATGAAGATTTAGATATAGTTCTTTTTGTATTGGTAATAATTTTTGATGTGTCGATTTTATGAGCTGTTTTGACAGTTTAAAATGGTAATTTGGTTTGGAATGGTTTTCCCAATGTTGGGTTTATGAACTGTTAGGTTATAATCTTGTTGACTGCTAGTCTGATGTAACACGATAACATTTCATATTTTTAAAATGATTTTATTATGTGACTGATATCTTGTATAAAGCTGAGTATTAACATAATAATATTTTAATACTAACTCCTAAAAGAAATTTTCGTCCTGTCAGGACACTATTCGCATATTTTTAGTTAACTTCAGGAAACATAAATCTAAATTTATGCCTTCGTTAGATATTGTATAAGTTCGTTGTGACAGTAAAAGGGCAGGACTATTCAATAAGCACTGTTATTAAAACCAGTCGTTAAGAGAATAAAAATTAAAACGACTGTTACGCACACGTATCCAAAGGGTTTCCAATACAGGTTGATATTTTTATGAAAAGTAAATATTGATAGTTATGTAAAGTAAACATTTACAGTAAGATAGGTAACGAAAATGTTTGTTTTCAGAATTCAGAAAACTTTTGTTAAGATGTAATGATGTAACATTTTACTAATATCTGAGACAAATATCAGATTTTAATAAAATACCATGTTGTTGACATGATGTTACTATAATCTCTTAGCAAATCCAATCTTAGCAAAAGTTTTCTGAATTCTAAAACAAACATTTTAGTTACCTATTCACTTTTAGAACTCAATTTAATATAATTTTATAAAGAAAAGAGTTCGTTAAGTGACCACTTTCGAAATGTTTGGACTGAATAAAAGATCGTCCTATAGAACATTCTGATGATTGAAATGCTCCTGTACGAGTACGTCGTTAATAGCTTTTTTATTTAATTTTGCTTGTTATTCCTTATTGTTAACTTTGGGATTAAGACCAATACTTTTGTTCTTTTATGAAGTTATTATGGAGTTGTCAATACGATTTATTTTAAAGTTTATTTTAGACCGTATACCATATAATGTTTGTTTGGCAGTGGTGCGAGTTTTTATGATGATCTGAAGCGATACGTTGATAAAGTGACTTTTTAATAAAATGCTGTTTCATGTCACAAATTCATAATTAGATATCGATCACGGGCATGATGAAAATGAATACAGTTTTTAACTCAACATACTTGACTGATCAAACAAAAGATGTTTATTTTAAATTCTAGTTTTAGTATTATAGTTCTGAAATTAAGAAATAAATCTAATCGTTAACACATTCCCATTTATTTGACTAGACTAATGATTCTAATCACAGCCCGAAAATAAATTAAACATGCCTTAATAGTTTAGGCAAACATCGTATCGTTTGTCGATTCATTAGTGAATCATCAATGGATTGAAGACGAAGGCGAAACGTCATTAATTTTGATAATGAGAGTTGAACAACATGGGGTGTTCTGTTCATGTCTGATCTAGTAAACATGACGCGAGCGACTCGTGCCGCGGTCAATGATGCTGATGTATCGAGTTGAGTTCCAACACCATCGATCACAGAAACTGTATTTACTCTACTGGAGGTGACATGATAAAAAAAATCTAATTCTAACACCAAACGACGACGACGACGAACGACAGTGACGCTGACTGGAATCGATAGAAGATCGCGGGCATAATTCCGAAAAAAAAATGAAAGAAATTTTACCCCACAAAAACATAAAAAATCTAACTAGGTATATACCTACAAACGTATTGTTATCAAACATAAACTAAGTATCGCGGCTATGGATTTCATTTAATAATTTCTAAATTAATCCTGATATTTATAAGTATTGTTTTTTACCGGGAAGTATTTATACGTTATGTACCAGGTATTTTCATCAAAATAGATCTGAAAATAGTAGGTATATAACCAACCATTTAACACATTATATTTTCTGAAATTGGAAATAACTAACTACTATCAATGAGAATATTTAAACTTTGAAAATCCAAAGCCTGATTATTATTCAAACTTATTTATAATAACAAAATAGTTTTATGTGGTAACAACAAACTCAACATTAGATGCTGGAGTCGTCTTTTAAGTAAAAAAAAATGCTTGTTATGTTTAATACTACCTATTTGTAATGTTTAATACTAATAAATATTTGGTACTTGAATTGAATTCATAATCTTATTCTTGTCATATCCGCGACATATAAATCGGTGGCAGCCATTCGTGTGGGTGTCCTTGCCTGCCAGTCATCGATCACTGAGTTCACATCATATACCTTGCTTACATAAAGGCATGTAAGATATTACTTACAATTCTATACAAACTAATTTTCTTAATAAAACATCGCTAATGATCATTATTTATTTCAATATACTGTTGGCAGTACGCTGATTGTATTTTTATTGATCATATTTCTTATTTCCTAATTTGAGAGGATTTAAGTTCAGGATTAGGTGATTTACAAGGAAATCTTCCTTATCTTCTTCATCTTTATCATTCATAACACATACCTAATCTAGAATTCGAGTATTCGAGAATCTACGAATTTTATTGGAAAACCATAGTAACAATCATAGGAGAATCTATCACTTTTATCGATTAATTAGCCACTTGCGCTGCGCTGCGGTCACCATTTTCCTTAGGCGACAAATTTCAGATTGTACCATGATTGACACTCTCAAAGTGTCATAAGTATCTACGTATATAAAAACACGTCTGCAGCCTGCAGATTTCCGAGATATTTAGTTAGGTCCCCAACAAAAAATCGACACTAAACGACCGCCCGTAACTTTGTAAATATAGCTCGTATATTTGCTAACCTTAGATTCTTTGCAAAAGTAACACCTGTTTATACCAGGTAGGTGTACGTTTGTGATGTTTATTTAGTATCTGCCCAAAGATTATCTTTGTCACTTGCAGTGTTTGTGTTATATATTAACCGTGACTGGGATCACAAGTTGAAATGGTTGAAGAGAGGAACGCCTGAGCAAGCGCAAGAAGCAATGTTGCCAGGAGGTTTGTTTTAAAACTTTGCGGTAGGCGTAAATTAACCACCTACAGAAATCTAAGACTTTACACGTATTCAACGATAATTTTTTTTTTATATGTTGATGATATAGCATCAATCTAAGTCTGAATTGTTAATTTTTAATTGTCAGTGTACCTAAGACTAACAGCTACATTTAGTTGTAATGTAATATAAGTCAGTCGATGATACAACTCCAATATTTAGATAAACATTTTTATACCTATTTACCTTCCTAATAATTATTTTCAAATTTTTGAATAATAATCTAATTCATATTTAATTCAGCCGGATAAAGTAAGTAACTGTTACCACATACCTGTCTATATTTATTTAATTTTATGTAGTACTAAAAAAAAGCTTTATTAATTTGTTTTATTTTTCATTCCCTCCTAATTAATTCAGTTCACACATTGTTAAATCGTTTTCTTTTTAGTCATCTAATTTAGATTTATTTGAAGGATGCAAAATGGACCCCAAAAAGAAAAAGTCTGAGTTATTCCAGATGCTGTTATAGATAGAAATCGTTAAAACAAAAGCACGATGGCATGCCAAATAAAAGTGTCCCACGGCACCGGACAATAGATCAAACTGATAGGCATTAGTTTAAAATTGCTCGATTTTTGTCCAAAACGGATGACCACCTACACAATAGTCGCACAAAAAAATGATAACTTAGTTGCCACTGTGCAGAAAGATGTTTGGCCAAAAAGGGACGATCTTGTCCGGAGTATAATGGGTGAACTGCATTTGTAATGACTTATATTCTCACAGAGGGAAATCGAGACACCTACCGCGTGGCCACACGGCTATATTTCACCTCTACCTTATTGTCCAGAAACATCTTCACTGACAATATTTTAAACCCTCATTTCACGGAATCTGGCCATATTACGGACAACACTTGGACATGTAAGCAAACATCTTAATGTTTACTAATGAAACATTTCGAGTTTACATTGATTGATGAGTTTCGCTAGCACGGGTTTTGTGTATGATATTATTCTATTCAGGCGTATCGCTGCGGGGTGCGGAGCGTCCGCGTTGGTGGTACAGCTTTTGTTGCGATTTTTTTCGAGCCATTCAAATTTCATGCGTATTTTGGCGCATTAGGAGACAGGGAATGATTAAGAGTTTGTCTGCGAGGTCACCCCTCCAAGATGCTCCCACGGGAGGAGGGTGAGGTGCAATGCTTGCCGCCTCACTATTAACTCCAGTGTTGAAACATTATCCCGACATTATCAGCGGTTCGGCCGGGGGTTGGTGCTAAGAACTTAATCAAAATACTAATGAGTGGATATACGAGAAAGGTGTAGTTTAATAATGGGTGTAATTTGTCAGATGATTTGTTTTACAAGCATATATAGTTTTTTTTATTTTTTTTTTAATATTTGGTTCTCTCTTAATATTTTTCCCGATAAAAAATAGAAAACGTAAATTGATTTAGATCTCACATAATCCTAAGTTGATGGAAATCTTCTCAACTTTATGCCGTCAAAATTGAATAGAGGAAAGATGAAAAGACTGTCTAACCACTCTCACCAGATCCAATATCAAGTTATTAAAGAACAAAAACTTCGTGCGTCAACGATTGTCAATATAAGTTAATCTTGCTAGCACAAAGGGTGGCCCAATGCTGTTTGAATTCGCATTGTGTTTCATAATATACAAAATATTGAAAGTGCAAAGGAAGCTCTTTCTCTCTCTTGTTTAGTGGCATCCAAATAAGACTTCCCTTTTGACCATGCTTCACAAGAATTATCATATATATAGATGATATTGCTTATAGTGATTTTATTGAAATTTAAGCAGTTGAATTGTTTCACATCTAACAATTAATAGGAAAAGTTCTAGCTTCGTTTTTGCGCATTATTCAAAATGTGTAAAATGGACTGTATTTACATGACTCTGTAATTGACCGTAGGTGACTCCAATTCTGTGTTCATTATATTTATAGGCAAAGATCGACCCCTGTGCACTGCAACACACCTAATTTAATGCAACAACGCACACGTAAACATCAAAATAACTTTTGTGACACACTCCCCCTACTCTAATTTTACTAAGTAGCCGTATCTTTACAAATGTATTGGGGATGCAGCTAAATGTGTTTTAGAACTGATTTGTTTGCGACAATTTAATGTGGACCATTATGGCCACGGATTTGAATGAAAAAAGTTTAATTTTGAATTATTTTTATTGTGGCTGTAATGCTGAATTATTTTCATCTCTGAATTATGCGTTTTGTATAACCGAAAGCTTATCAGTGTTTGGTTCAACCACTGTGAGTGCAAAATATAGAGGATGAAGTAATAATAATAATACCGTTATCACAACTTTGCATTTAGATAATATTTAGTTTTCTGAAGCATTGGCATTAGATCAATGTTTTATGTTTAACAAGACTTTGCTGGTTAGTAATTCGAGGAAACGCAAATAAAACTTTTTGATTCAATATTAATATTTATTTAATACTTGCTACAATTCGTATTCCGTTATAGCTATTAATATACATTTTATTGTTATGGTCAAACTATATGATTATTACGGTTGACGGCAGGTAAATTTGCATCCTTATACGTAGTACCTACACACACATTGTTTTTTCAACATTATTGCAAAAAGCCTGCGTCAATCGTAAATTTGAAGACTGATATTACGGACATGAAACTACAATGTGAGTTCGAGATGATAGAACAATACAAAAACGTAGATTGACGAGCATTGACAATGTCTTGTGTGACCTAGACGAGACGTCACACTCGCACCCCACACTGCCACTCTCCTGTCACAGATTACGCAAAACTTGACAGCCTCCCAATTCGTTACCAAATGTGTTAATCGTACTGCAACACTTTCACGGTCCACGGCACCAAATGAGATTAGCTCGATGACAATACCGACATCTGTAGCTGAATGAAACTCGTCATATTTTGACAGGTATCGTCAAACGGCCTGTTCTACCCTCGTCTACCCACATACATGTGTTCCAGCGTCCCACGCGAATCGCGACTAGTCTCATTTTTTTTTAACAAAAGTACTGATTTCACGCGGCGCGAACATTCATCCGATTGTCGTGAATTTTGTTATCTTGTATTAGCAGAAGTGAGAGGTGATATTGAAAAAATAATACGTTTGGGATTCAACGACACCCCATGTGTGCAGCTTCCTTTCACTGCTACACTATAAATGAAACGGGATGATAAATTTATTTAATGTATACAAATGTTTGGACATTTTTATTTTGCTGTCGTTTAAGCGTAGGTAACATAATTTAGTTCACCATATGTTACATCGGTACGTAGGAAGTAGAAAAAAATGTTTTATGACCTGTGAGTGAAACTATGACAACCTGGCCCTTTCGTTCGGTAAACAGTTTTTTTATCGCAAAAACTTATTGAAAAATGTTTTGTATAAATATAAGAGGCAGAAGTTATTTCGAATATTAAATGAAATGTATTATCGAGAGGGTAATGTATCGTTGGTGTAATATTATTGGAACAGGCGAGAGGTTTTTGTAGCTTGTTGCTTTTTAACATGAAGATGTTTCTCTGTTAACACGACATGTATTCTGAAGTCGTTAATTTTGCATCCAGATCTTAATGTATTCATCGCTATAAAGCGATAATATTTTCGATGTATGCAGATGGTTTTTTAAATTCAAGTAGTATTTAAAATTAATAGATCTGGTATAATTTAAAAATGTTTGCAGTTAAATTCCAATATTATCTAGAATCCATATATTAAATTTGTACTTAATCGATTTCCAAAACACTTTTACAAATTGCAAATACAATTTCTGAGTTAAATAAATAATAATTTATCCCGAATAATCCCATGGCAAAAAAGCCCCGGGACGCAGTTATTTATGCTACATAAACCAAATACTGTACGAGATTATTATACAGACAACTTAAACATACATCATATTCGTTAATTATATTAAACAAAAGTGGACCAAGTAACAATAGACCATTATAATAATTCAATCATATTGCTATCATAAATATTACACACTCAGATTTGATCTTAGGTTTTGTGGTATTGCAGAATCTATTATATTTTATTAACTAACATATATTTTCAGGCTGAAAGGTCAATACACCAGTCAAGACGTTGAACAAAGTGCAAGTCCACATTGATGGCTTTTCCCCACTGTGTGTTTGCAAGTAGGGTTATAGAGGTACTTACATTGAAGGCTGTTATGCCACACAGTTTAATTTTATTTACAAGTTATTTACCCACTAATACAAGATATAAATTGTCGTTAGCCGCGAAGGGCGGGTAATAAAAATTTGCCGGCTCATTACCTTCGCTTCTGATCCGGGTTGCCACCTAATTGATCTCTGGCCAGCCACCCGGGGTAATTATTCACAGGGGGTATATAAAGTAATTATTTTCGGGTAGCCCTTTTTCCTTGTCGCCAAGGTCCCCCCCTCCAGTACCCCCTCAGCTAATCACCACGCCCCGGTGCCGATGACGGCTCGCAAGTGTGTCTTGGCTCTTTGACAGGATTTTAATATATTTTGTTGTATGTAAATTGATGCAGATGTTGCCGGATGTGACTGATAATTCGGCACGTCATTTTTAACATCGCAACTATGGTTTTTGTGACCTCCCTGCTTTTAGTTTTTTCTTCCCTGCTTAATAGGAACAGGATTTTGAAACATTGTTTTATTCGGTTTGACACTCGAAAATAAGGAAAAAATATTATATTATGGGCAAGCAACTAGTATTCATAGCGTTATTAATGGCCAATAGTAAAATCAAAAAGCAAGTACCTTTTCTAATAATTTCATTTAATTACTTATCTTTACCACGGATTTTATAATACTTCCAGTATCTTTACAGTGTGAAAAATACACGTGCTCTATTAAACCATAAGCATAAAGTGATAAACAGAAACACCTAAATTTATATGAATTTCGGAAGTCATAACACCACCGTACCTCGTTTATATTATACAATAAAACCAACACTAGAATAAAAACAATTATGGATCATAAATTATGATTACCTTGAGTGCGTTGGAAAAATTACGCAGTTCAAAAAATAATAATTTATACTTGTTAAGGGTGAAATCACAGAGATGTTCGTCTTCATAAGACGCGA
Source organism: Plodia interpunctella (assembly GCF_027563975.2). Lineage (NCBI taxonomy): Eukaryota > Metazoa > Arthropoda > Insecta > Lepidoptera > Pyralidae > Plodia > Plodia interpunctella. The sequence goes on along the minus strand of NC_071324.2, from coordinate 9,028,035 downwards.
CATTTCATCCCTGTCTAGGCAGGTCGACAAGTGCTAAAACCCACCCCCGGTCCCCCAAAAGCTCCCCTTGTTATGCATAAAATTTTGTCTTATTACTTCCAACTTTCCCATTATATTTGACGAGAAGTTATCAAGTTATTTTGTTATTAAAATTTTCTCTCGTCTAGTTCGGATGTAAATGGGATGCTTAAATTATAAGGCGCAAACTTATTTGATTGAACAAACCTAAGGATTTGTGGATGATTGTTGGGCCCGCGTCGACAGTGGCTACGACTCTCCCTTTGTCGCTGTTTACGAAATAAAGACTCGACAATGAGGATTCGGCGATACAGCCTTTGTATTTATGTAGATTCCAGGCTTTTAGAAACTTTCCGCGACGCTGACGGCTTGTTTCAATTTGATTGTCATTCTTCCCAACAAATTGATATTGTATCAGATAACGATTTTACGTGAGCACAATGGGAGTCCGCTATTGCAAAATAGCTAATCATTATACTAGTATTTGTCGAAAATGCGCGGTAAATTAGGTACTCGTACTAAGATTTACCTGTATTTTGTAATATTTATTCTAAAACAAATTTTCAGTACTATCATACGTTTCTGATATGTGCCATACATTCCTTATCAGGACCGGGTAGTTACTACCAAAAAATAAAAATATTACACTTCTTTTTCGGGCAGTCATGTAAAAATTACCAAATAGCTATCATGCTTATGAAATTATGTTTTTGATTGCTTTCTTGACGATATGCTCTATCTACAGCCAGATGCTAGCCTTATTGAATATTATAGCAATATATTTTTCCATTAAAGACAGTTGCTATATTTTTTGTCAAAATAGCGCATATCTAGTGCATGACTGCATAGAATTAACTACGTATTGGATGGACCATCATTGTCACGGACCCGAACCCCTGTGGTGGCGACTGTACGAGCACAATTTCTACGCAAACTGCGCCCAACAATGTAACCTCTACCCCTCGCTTTTAACGTCATTAGTTACATGAGATATCGTATTTATATATTTGTTTTCATAACTCACCGCGTGAGGCCAGTTTCCCTCTAGTAATCACTGTGGGAAAGTTCACACTAAAAATTGCTAATATCTAAGTATGCCACCGTGGCCTTACAAAAATAAAAATGAACATTGCTCGACGATATTACGAATTACCAACGGGAGCAATCATTTTTCCGGGATGAAAGGTATGTCCTTCTCCGTACTTAAAACTACATGTACACAAAATTTCAGGAAGATTGGTTGATTTGATAAAGCGTAAAGAGGTAACAAACATACAAAGTTACTTTTGCGTTTGTATTATTAGTTGGAATGAAGCTTGAACGTTGCATTGTGGGCCATATTCAAAAACCGTTGAGTTACATAATTTGTTAAATCAAATATTTGCCCGCACTGGGAGTCAAATCCAGGATATCCGGACAGACGTGTGAACATTACGAAGGCAGCATATATTACTTACTACATGCTAATCAAAGTAATAGCCGAAGAATTCGAACAAATGGACAAAAAGCTTCATTAATTCGTTCCTTCTCGCTCATTAACAATAGCTACGCTACCTAAACTCGGGACGGAAAGAAACCGTTTATAAGAGAGACGGCGCGGACGTCAAAGCGTACTTAAGCAAAGCCCCTTTAAATTCATAACTTTTAATTAAGTGGAATGCTAACACAATTACAGGGTTTATAGACGTATCAAATTTTCTGAAACGGACCGTTCGTAGTCGTAAAATGTGAGAATGATTACAAATTTTAAAACAAAGCATTGTAACGTTAAATTTAGTGCTATGAGCAGATGGCGAGGTTCTTAAGGGAAGCTTTCGGGATCGTTGGGTGGAGCCAGTAGAGTGGTGGAGTCGACTCGGCGTTAATTTGTTGCTACAGCGTGTACAAATGTTCATCCGCTTGGCTTTGCTCCGTAATATACACATGTTGCTTGCCTTATTGTTTGCTACGATTTCGCGATTGCGGATTTTAACTTTGTACAACTTGAAATCCATATTAATATCATAATACGAAAGCCAGCCATGATTTCACGGTTAGATTGCTAGGCTGATTTTGATTTAATGACCCAAAGTTAGGCTGCCTCAATCGATTTGACTAAATTCCGATATAGGTAATAATTATGTCGATAAGTCAATTAGTTAACCTTATGCGAGCTCCAACTGACGCCGAACTCGACACATGCTGATGCGAGTACATGAACATTGCGTAGTTAGTATGAGTGCTTTTATTTACCGCAATGAAAAACCAGCAATGTATACCGAACCGCCAAAGTTTGGCAAACTGTTCGACGACAGTGTGGAGCTGGTATTAGGTGTCAATTAGGATGATTACCTACTCTTAGCGGAATGATAAATCTAATTGATCATCGGTCACTGATGTCAGCAATGGTTATCACGACTTATACTTAAACACTAAGTAACTTAGTCAACTAATGGCATAGTACCTTAAGAGATAAGTAGGTTAGGAATGTCAATTAACTTGGTGCTGATTGGGTCTACTAGAATAATTAAACTATGAAGGATTAGATTATTACCTCTCCCGTTATCTTATCGGAGCGTTATCTCGTTTCCGCCATTTAGTGTTAAAGCCCAAGGTCTATTTTCCTGCTTTTCTCCTCCATTTCTTATGGCAAACTGTATTCGGCATCCTTATTTTATGAGACCATTGTACGAATATCATCTTTGAAGACATCGAGCCAGTATAAAATTTCATGTATAAAATAAATCTACCAACTACCTTATATTTTATGGTCAATCAGTCTCATATGCGGAAGATTATCTGGCGATAGGTTTAGTTCCAGCTCTGAAAGTAGTTAAAGGAATTAAATTTATCTTCTCCTAAATCCAGCAATCTATTCAGCAATACAGTGCGTTTAAAATAATAATACGAATCACTGGAATTCACATTTGAAAGTGTGTATCATAAACATAACCTATATGTTTTTCCTTTTGCGAATCCTAAATAAATGTTAACAATATAACCGTCCTACGTACACTTGACCGGACGAAAAATTGAGCATCAAAGTAAAATTAATGGTGTACCGAATATGCCCCGAGATATCTTGTAACAAGGCATACTCGAATCCAGCCGCAGGACTATTTTAGTTCAAGTGACTCTAACAATTTTGGTACGTTTTCACCGACCGCCCCGGGCTTCGAACCAGTCACGCATTTTTTTTATTCACAAAGGAATTAAACGCTACAGCCAAGCGACTTACACATTTTGGTGTGTTGAATAAAAGAGCGAAAAGTTTTAATTCGTTACTTTTTTATTTCTTTGTTACTGCTATTTGCAAAAGGACGCAATCGAGTTTTCCCGCCGGATAAAAGAGGACTTGTAGAAGTAATTCTAAGAATAATACTTGTGCTTTCTTGTAAAAATTAAATCACAAAAATATGATGAAATTTGTATAATTTACGTAAGTACTTAGTCAATATTGTTATAAAAATTATTGATATCGATATTTTATGAGAAATAAAGTTAAAATATTTTTTTCACTCGGAAGATTTTATATACTTAGGTATTTTTATATAATAATACGTTTGGTATCTACATGAAATCGAGATGTAAAGGTTGTCAGCTTCAAGTGAAGTCAAACATGTTGGTTATATCGTTGGACTCCAACATTATGTTTAAATTGAAAAAAACGACAAGAAACAAACAAAAATACATATACATACAGACCATATTACACTCATATTTGTTCATATATTATAATATATGATTCACATATAGTAACTATCGGGTTCAAAAATTATCAATTAAATTCGAAACACAGTTAATACTTTATGTTTTAAATATACGGACATGTAAAACGTGTTACGATACGAGTCACTCGACATGTCCTAGCTGATGTGTTTTAACTTTTGCCAATAAATATTCCTCACTCTAATTTTAATTAAATTATTATTTGGTATAACATTTCGAATAATGTAAATCGATTACTTTGTGCAGTACAGTCAACTACACATCAAGTTGCTTATGCCACAGAAATAGCGGCGATTTTACAAGAAATTTGGACAAATTGATGAACTGTCGACTGTAGGCGTCGCTATGTAAAGGCCTACCCTCGAGCACCTACTCTATTGACTTTCTTCCGCCACTTTCTTACAAAGTTATGATAAATGACATGCAAAATAACAAAAACTGTTCCTTACATCCAGGGAACTAAGTCGAAAATCGTTTAATTGAATACCGTGAGCATAATTCGTTTCACCACATAGACGATACTTCTTAAATAATAAAGGTTCTTTGTAAAAGTTTCCCTTCTTGAGTTCCGAAGCATTTTGGTATCCTGTAATTAATATTCATGGGGTTTCAGCGAGGGCTAAGTAATTAATAAACTTATATGATACTTTTGTTTACAGTGTCACTGTTGAAACGGTGGGGTGCGTTCAAAACCTTGTTTGTCCCGTTGTTGGCGCTCTACCCTCTGACTCTTATGTACTCTGCTGTAAGTTATTTAATCTCAGCTTATAATTCTGTTAAAGTACTTACTCTTGAACAATTTTTCATTGGAATTTTCTGAATAAATAAACTATTTGCTAAAGCTTGTTATAAATAAATAAATAAATGAGGACAAACCACACATATTGAGCTAGTCCCAAAGTAAGTTCGAGACTTGTGTTATGGGATACTAACTCAACGATACTATATTTTATAACAAATACATATATAGATAAACATCCAAGACCCGGGCCAATCAGAAAAAGATCGTTTTCCATCATGACCCGACCGGGGTTCGAACCCGGGACCTACCTATAATGTTTTCTTGAATCATATTTTTATGAGAAAAAAAATATTTTTGGTTCAAAAATAATAATATTAAATATTTGCTATAACTAAAAATGCCTACGCATATGTCTATGTTATTTCGTAAATTCACATCAAGATTATTTTAACGACTAGCTATATACATAAAAATAATACATCAATGACAAGAATTTAATTCAGTTTTAAGTCTGAAACAATTTGACAAAACTTCTGTTATAAAATTATCGAGCATTGAACAGGTTCGATAAGGGCTTGGCAGGGACCGGACATGGGACCCCGTGTATACAACCTAAAAGAGATAATTCGTAAATCCCGAGGTGCCGAGGTGTCTTCAAACGGCGGCCAGTTGCACCACACCCTAAATTAAAGTTGCTACGCTGTTAAAAATTAATCATTGATTATAAATAATATTTGAGATCTAACAGTCACGTTTGCTGGGTGTAGTAATCTTCTGAAAATCTCACAAAGAATTAAATGATGAGTTTAATTTGTACCCTTAAAAATAGATAAACACAATCAATGAAATCTACACTCAAGCAAATCATTTGATGATCCAATAAAACAGCGTAATGACATCAATGATCCGTTACCAATTAATTAACCATTTATTACATCGCCATAAAACTGCAGTTGTAGGTAATAAAAACCGTTGCACGTCGATGCGAATCTGTCACGTAGTGGAACTGATAGCAGAGGGCAAAAATGTGGCAGTATCAATTATTGAACATTGCTTATTCATCAGTGAAACGCAATCCCCACGAAGCACTTAAGCACTTAGCGCAAACATATCGATTGTAGCGACGCGAGCGCCCCAGGGACCTGAGCAACAATGTAAAAACGCGACGGAGTCTAACACGCGTCTCACTTATTTGTTCTCGTGTGCGGCGGAGGCGTCGAACATTACCGAACGCGAGTTTAACTAGGGTTAAAAGCGAGGGACAACCCCGGCCTCATAATATTATAACGTGTAAGGAGTAAAAGAGTCAGCGTTATCTCTAACAGGCTCGATTCCTGACCACTTTAATGGGAAAACCATGTTAGAATTAAACTAAACAAAGACTACGCATCAATTAGGGGACTCTTTTTTCTTATTTTTAAAAAAGGGCTTAACTTTTTTTCGATTTTGTACGTTGACCAAGTTGATCTTGAGTTTTTACCGACTCATTTGATTAGATCAATGTCATTTCTTGTATGGTTTTCAATTAAAATGATATAATGATAAGTTGTGTGATTGTAATACCTTTTGTAATGAAATAGGAATTGACAATCATAAAGTTACTTGTGAAGATATAAAAGTTTAATTATATTTAAAAACAACTGATGTCCGAGTAGGGTATAATGATAAAACATTATTATAATTGTCGAATTACTGTTAATTAAAACTTACGTCATTAAAAGGTTTTAACTGACGGTCATTACATTCAATTTTACGCAGATTCAATAAAGCACGTTATCTGAACCAGTAACCAAGACTTTGATCGTACTAAAAAACAAAATGCAATAAAAAGGAGACGATAACTTCGTAATTAAGACTGAGAAAATATATAGGACGTATTGACGGATCATAAAGCCGAGGATTCAGAACAACAAACTGCAAGGTACGGTTTATGAGGGCGTCCGAACCGCTTTTATTGTTGTTGTAAAATTCACGATCCATTATTAATTATTACAGACATCATTAATCTACTAATCTATTTAAGGACGCGAGATAAGAATCTCATTTAAAGAATTGAATGAAGAGTGTCCGTAGTGGTCTCAAGATAGGCTTAAATTAAGTCTCAGCGCCGAGTTATAAGTGCCCAAGATTTTTCATACCAAATTGATCTTTAATATGTGTTATTGAAAGGACATAGTTAAACGGTGTTGAGTTGAAGTTGTGACATCTTATGTCGAGTAAAGTGGTGCCTGATTTATTACAGGTTGGTGTTTAAACGACAAATGCATCGAAACAGATAGGAGCTACATGTCGGACATCGGAGGACCGATGTTGAGCACTATCCTCTGGGTGCAAACCGCGTTTCCAACCGGCGATATGACACGAGATATATGTAAATGATAATCATGAAATCAAAGTTATTAATTCATTGGACAGCATTATTATATAATACCTAGAATTTTTATTTCGTTATAAGAATAAGGTCAAATCAGAGGATTTTGCTGATTAGATGGATATTGTTTGTTTGTAATCTCTATATTTTATATAAAATACATACAAAGAAAGCAGTTAAAAATGAGACGCATAAAGAGGTATTAATTGACTTAACTGAAATAATTCATATGAAACAGATTTTATTAACAAGATTTCCTTTTTAAATGAAACTTTATGATCCTATATATATTTAGTCCTGTTACAATTTTCTAATTAATAAGTACTAGTGTAATACAGTAGTACGTTACGATTAAAATTTCATTGAGAATGCCAAGACCAGTCTTAAGATGTCACTACCACTTGGCCAACAGACCCAAAGACCGGATGAGGGTTTCTTCAGAACATAATCTTTACAACAAAACTGTGATCGCATCACACACTAACGAAGTATCACGAACAACGATAGATTTAAGTAGCGTAGATATGAGAAATCTCGACGGGCCTCGTCTATCAATTTCTAAGCATGAATGGGTTTCGTTAATCTAACCTAGTATTGTGGTTTTTGATATATTTTTATACTGTATTTGATTGATTCGAAATTTATTTTTTTCTACATTATAAAGTACTGGATATCTTTGCGATGTTTTTGATTATAGTAGAAAGTAATACACAAATTATTATTTTCGATATTGATATAAAAATGGTCGTTAGTCCAAAAATGACCGACATAATTTTAAAATCTCACCTGAAATTAAGAAATCATAGAATTTTCTCTCACATCATTTTTTACATATAAAAATCGGAGTCGATTTTGATATTTAAATTAGTATTGGCGGTGATCGAATCTTTAGTAATCACCAACTTCCTGCTACAACAGCAAACCACAATTGACAGGTATAAAAGGAATACTCTTATAAAACGCTACATAACCTAGTTGAGATTCAGAGAACTGTTGTAGCAAACTTGCACAGTATTGTACCAATGAGATTACTCATATACCTGGAGCGAGGGGGTGTGAGGTGGGGGGGTTAGGGGAGGCTGCATTGCTTGCTCCACTATTTCCCGCCACCGCATCGCATAGTTTTGTTCAGACTCTCGTCGGCCGTGCAGCGCTTAAGGCAAATACTAATTGGATATTTTCAAGTGCTTCGTACAAAAGCATCTTGTTAACAATGCTTTATTAAAAAGGGTGCAATTGTTATTGATAACGAAAGTACCCACCTATTTTGTTTTTTCGACCTTTTACAATCTCTTCGCATATTTATATATGTAAAGAGATCGATTTATTGTATTACTAGGATAGTAATTATTTACTGTCCTAGTAATACAATAAATGCGAAAGCTTCTGAGTGTGTTTATGTGTGTATGTTTATTTCTCTTTCACGCAAAATCTACTAAGCGGATTATTATAAACTTTGATACTCGGGTAGAATATAACCTGGAATAACACATAGAGTACATTTTATACCGAAATTCCCACAGGAGCGAAGCCCAGGGTAGCTACTAGTACTCTATAAACTTCATAGACAACACCAATCAAATTAAAGTCATGGCGTCCTATTGGAACGGGAAAAACAAACGACGCAATAATTAAATAGGTATCATTTTCTTAGAAGCAATATTCAAACATCAACATGTTTGAACACAGCTCTGTGACTATCCCATGGGACCGCCATGTGTGGGAGTACAAATTCTGCACCCAGACAACATGTCAGGAGAGATAAAGGACACAGACATTTGCAAATACTTAGTTCGTTGATCTGATATCTTGTCTATATTTACATTGGTCCTTCATAAACTGGGGTAGATTCAGATTAAATATCGTTCATTTGAAACAGATTTAAATTTACATTGATTGACATTCAATTGCAGTTAGTTTTATTTAGCATAATTAACATGTAAAAGATAAAAAAAATTAAAGATATTTCATATGCAAAACATATGTAAATTTGATTGATTGATAATATAATTGTTAAAATAGTTAAAAATTATTAAAAATATTTTTTTAAAATTAGAGATTCGTGATGTATTTGAATTATTTTTTATCTGCCACTGCGTTAGAGACACCGCAGGAGAATTCACTGAATTCAATAGTGTATGATTACGATATATTTGACTTACACTGTTCCACGGCAAAGATATTTTATTTTCTCGCACAGCGCAATGCGTCATCTTTTTATTGAATACTGCGATGCCGACACACTTTCAACAGAATTATTATATTGAGATAACATTTTCGAAATTCTGGTCCTATGCGGTTCCTGTCACAGAATAGGAGTTTTTTTTTTTTTGCATAAATGGTATAAAAACAAAATGATTCAAAATATGGTATGAACAATACAAAGGTGTATTTTGTAATGACGAGAGCTGTGCCTTAAACGTGAAGTGAGCGGAACTGCACAGGCGGTGGTTGTAAACGCGCCGCCCGCAGCTTATAACAATTTGCAAGAGTTCCACCGTCGCGAGATGTTTACCCGCAGTTTTATTAAAAGCCCAACAAGCGAATTGGTTTTTCCTATTAAAATTTAGACTTCTCAAGTTATAGCATGGGGAATACAAGATTTTAGTGATTATTTTATTGAGGTGATTTTCGTGTGCAATTGAAATTACATATTTAAATATATTTAGTTATTTATAGAATATTCTACCGTAGTTAACATAATTAGTGTGGAATTTATTTATAGTAATACTATTTTTTTATAAGAGCCCATATCCCCGACGCAAAAAGAGGGGTGTTATAAGTTTAACGAGTCTGTCTATGTATCTGTGTATCTGTCTGTGGCATCGTAAGGCCTAAACGGATGAACCGATTTTCGTTTAACTTATTTATCCCGAGTGTTCTTAGCCATGTTTCATGAAACGATTTTAAATTAATATTGAAAGTCGGGCCTAATAATGTAATGAATAATAAAACCATACGGTCACATTGAAGACCACACTGATAAAATAAATAAAACTAAATTAAAATTTCTTACCCATGAAGCTCATAGTCTTAATCTATATATAGAAATATACATAGAATAAAACTGTAAATGCGCTATGTCTGTACATAGGAGATATAATAGAAAAATAATTATGGGGGTATAAGCCAAAACATTTTTTTTTAATTTTCGTCTGTATGTTTGTTTGCGCATCTCGCAAAATCGACTAGTTGAAATTGAATGCGTCTTTGACAATTGATGGTTAACAGTTGCATAGCAAATAGTCTGACTTAAAATGAGGTATAGGTTAGATCGCGTCACGTTACTTAGAACCCGAGATATAGACTATTTAACAAGGTTTGGGTGATGCATGAAGTAATCGCGGTTAAAGCCGAGGGTAAAAGTAATATATAAAATAAAGCTTTTCTATATATTTTTTTACAATTCTTTATGAGCATTCAAATCATTCTTTTAAGGCTATATGTGAAGCTTCAGTATGGCGTGGCATCTCTATTTTAAGTAAAACCAACACACAGTAAAGTACATTTTTCACACTTAAAGTATACATATGGACATATTAGGCATGTGTTAAGTGAAGGCTACTTTTTGCCTATTTAAAGCAGATATTCATTCGATATCGACGATAAATTGGTTACTAATTAGAAAATAGTTGGTCGTCGAAATATTTCTACCATTTGCTTATTACAACTAGCTTGTGCCCGCGGCTGCGCCCACGTTTATTATTTTTATTTCATATTTCATTTATCTATAAAAATACCCCACTAACTTTTAATATATGTATAGATCACTCAAATATACCTATTTCTCTTTACATTAACTGTGTCATTAATGATATGTTTCTTTTTAGATAAAATTCGTAGACGAATCTTATCGCAATTTTTAATAATTCGTACCTATATTTAAAAAATACGTAACTTGAACCATCTCTGTAGCGTATTGACATTTTATGAACACTTTTGAAAATTGCTTAAATTAAACCCTAAAATAAAGTAAAACTTTTCAAACAATCTTTTTAATATAACCAATAGCTTTTAAATAATTAAATGTTTATTTACAGAAATCCATAAAAAGCGAGCCAACTCCCCTAAATAACCGCATCGGCAAATAAAAGCTAATTCACACGCGCGTAAACCAATTGAATTATAGTAATTTACGAGGTATATTTTAAAATATGTCTTTTCGATCGCGTCCCAAACCCCGTCACAGATGGCTACACAATAACAAGACCCTCTGGAGGGGAGCCACTTAGTTTATAAAGTTTGAATAAGATTTTAAAAAGGCAGACTTATACAGATTTGGAGCGGGAATGGGAAACTTGGAGGGAAACGGCGGCGTCACCCCTTTATTTGTGACGTGGCTTAATTTCGGTGGCTCGTTTTCCTGACGTTATTTAAATGTCATTGGATGTTGATTTCTTATTTTAATTAAATGAAAACATAATAGGTAGCGCTTGATTAAATTCAACGTTGCGTTGGAGCCAACAAGCGAATTGGTTTTTCCTATTAAAATTTAGACTTCTCAAGTTATAGCATGGGGAATACAAGATTTTAGTGATTATTTTATTGAGGTGATTTTCGTGTGCAATTGAAATTACATATTTAAATATATTTAGTTATTTATAGAATATTCTACCGTAGTTAACATAATTAGTGTGGAATTTATTTATAGTAATACTATTTTTTTATAAGAGCCCATATCCCCGACGCAAAAAGAGGGGTGTTATAAGTTTAACGAGTCTGTCTATGTATCTGTGTATCTGTCTGTGGCATCGTAAGGCCTAAACGGATGAACCGATTTTCGTTTAACTTATTTATCCCGAGTGTTCTTAGCCATGTTTCATGAAACGATTTTAAATTAATATTGAAAGTCGGGCCTAATAATGTAATGAATAATAAAACCATACGGTCACATTGAAGACCACACTGATAAAATAAATAAAACTAAATTAAAATTTCTTACCCATGAAGCTCATAGTCTTAATCTATATATAGAAATATACATAGAATAAAACTGTAAATGCGCTATGTCTGTACATAGGAGATATAATAGAAAAATAATTATGGGGGTATAAGCCAAAACATTTTTTTTTAATTTTCGTCTGTATGTTTGTTTGCGCATCTCGCAAAATCGACTAGTTGAAATTGAATGCGTCTTTGACAATTGATGGTTAACAGTTGCATAGCAAATAGTCTGACTTAAAATGAGGTATAGGTTAGATCGCGTCACGTTACTTAGAACCCGAGATATAGACTATTTAACAAGGTTTGGGTGATGCATGAAGTAATCGCGGTTAAAGCCGAGGGTAAAAGTAATATATAAAATAAAGCTTTTCTATATATTTTTTTACAATTCTTTATGAGCATTCAAATCATTCTTTTAAGGCTATATGTGAAGCTTCAGTATGGCGTGGCATCTCTATTTTAAGTAAAACCAACACACAGTAAAGTACATTTTTCACACTTAAAGTATACATATGGACATATTAGGCATGTGTTAAGTGAAGGCTACTTTTTGCCTATTTAAAGCAGATATTCATTCGATATCGACGATAAATTGGTTACTAATTAGAAAATAGTTGGTCGTCGAAATATTTCTACCATTTGCTTATTACAACTAGCTTGTGCCCGCGGCTGCGCCCACGTTTATTATTTTTATTTCATATTTCATTTATCTATAAAAATACCCCACTAACTTTTAATATATGTATAGATCACTCAAATATACCTATTTCTCTTTACATTAACTGTGTCATTAATGATATGTTTCTTTTTAGATAAAATTCGTAGACGAATCTTATCGCAATTTTTAATAATTCGTACCTATATTTAAAAAATACGTAACTTGAACCATCTCTGTAGCGTATTGACATTTTATGAACACTTTTGAAAATTGCTTAAATTAAACCCTAAAATAAAGTAAAACTTTTCAAACAATCTTTTTAATATAACCAATAGCTTTTAAATAATTAAATGTTTATTTACAGAAATCCATAAAAAGCGAGCCAACTCCCCTAAATAACCGCATCGGCAAATAAAAGCTAATTCACACGCGCGTAAACCAATTGAATTATAGTAATTTACGAGGTATATTTTAAAATATGTCTTTTCGATCGCGTCCCAAACCCCGTCACAGATGGCTACACAATAACAAGACCCTCTGGAGGGGAGCCACTTAGTTTATAAAGTTTGAATAAGATTTTAAAAAGGCAGACTTATACAGATTTGGAGCGGGAATGGGAAACTTGGAGGGAAACGGCGGCGTCACCCCTTTATTTGTGACGTGGCTTAATTTCGGTGGCTCGTTTTCCTGACGTTATTTAAATGTCATTGGATGTTGATTTCTTATTTTAATTAAATGAAAACATAATAGGTAGCGCTTGATTAAATTCAACGTTGCGTTGGAGCCATGCCTCATTGCTCAGTCGTGCACCGTTGCGACGACGTGCCACTTTGTAGATCCATCGTGCTCCTGAGTTTTCCGTCCGTCGAAGTCCGCGTAAAAAGTATACCTTTCAATTTTCCTTTGATCTTATATATTCCTGACGCAACCCACTTTGATAACGCGGTAGCTGCTAAGGCTATTGTGTCCCTTAGTCGCCTCGTACGATATCCACGGGAAGATATTCCGTCCCAATTCCAGGGAACCTCATGCCTATTAATTGTTTACAACTGTTGTACCTACAGTTTATTCAAGTTGAGAACATAATTCGACTAAATTAACTAAATAAATATTTAGAGTTATAATACTATATTTGGATATTTTATATTAACGGTTTCTATCACAACGTAAAAAGTGTAAGTCGAACACGTTCAAATTAACCCCGCGTTCAAGCAATTTATAAATTATGTCAGTCTTTATTAACGCGGTGATAAATTAATTTATCCTTCATAATATAATATTAGTGGGCTGCTATAAAAACTGTCTGTCACCATAATTTTGAACACAGATTGCCGACTTTAAAGCAAGGGTTGACGAACCCTTTCCGCGGCTCTGATTCGTCACACACGCGCCGGCAAATGGAAATTTAATTTTTTAAAATTGGAATTTTATTGCTCTTTGATATGGAATGAAAAGTTGATACCATAGTCCATAGTTTAACGTTATTATAGTCGTGAAGTGCATTTATAGATAAAATGAGTGCATCAAATGATGAATATCGAGTAAAGATCTACGCGAGTATTCAAACATTTTCTTATAAATGTTGGACTTGCCGTTAACAAATAGAGGTCGTTTATAAAACCTATATCAACCTATTTTCACAATTAAATTTAAACTAAACTGAAGCACTGCTTTTAAAATAGAATTGTTGATGTCAAATCCATCTGAAATAATAGCCAAATAACTAAATGTTGAATGATATTATTAGATATAGTTGACATTATTTGACCTAGTCTACTAGTTTGTTTAAACTTTCATTTGCTATAAAATCGCTAGATAGAAACTGTTATTTGTTGGGTTGTTTTAGGTTTCCTGCCCTTTGATTTATCGGTCAATGGCAAACAAATTTTATAATTTGTTTGCCATTATTACTGATTATTACTGATAATCAGAGATTTTCTCAATTTCGATAATAGCTAAATTATCGTTTACCTAATCGATGCTGTACGAGTAAAATTAAAAAGTAAAGATGAAGAGCAAACTCCATTGCTGTCAGTATTAAGTATCCCGTAATCTTAAATATTATGAAACAAAAGACCTGTACCGCGTCTGTCAGTCTTTTCGCGATAAACTCGAAAACGTCTGCACGGATTTTTATGTAACTGGCACCAATACCTAGATTGTATGATTTCTGAGAAAAAATAAATCATAAGGGTATATAACTAAAGGTGTATAAATCTTTTTGGATCAGGTGGTTTTGAAAGTAAAATGTTATTATGTTTTACCCGAACGTAGCCGGGACGCGCCGCTAGTAAGAAATAACTTCCTAACTAACGCTAGTAAGGGCCGCTAAATGGAGATTGTTATAGTATATTTATGGGATCACTTATGTCCGTCCATCAAACCCCTTTTTCTCAAAAACGCGTAATTCGGAACTACATTTTGTTTACTGTGGTAAACTAATTGATCATTTTTCTATATTCACTGGACATAGAATGTATTTTTATAATATTAGAATAATGAGCAAATTACATGATTTTTGAAAGCTTTTATTTAAATAGTTATATAGAGATATTTACGTTAGTTAAAATTCAGTTAAATATCTTCAGGCGATTGCGCCAAAATATAAAAAGGTACGTTAAGTTTAAATAGTAAAATCTTTTTTCTTTCACATTTTTTTTCTTTTATGCCTGAAAGTAACTGCCCAAATTCAAGCTATATACTTCCGATTATTGATAAATGACATTATGACATCTCGTAGTCACACATAACTTTTTATTACAGATATTTAATCATCTGTAAAGTGGGACGGCGATGCTCAAAGGCTGAGGATGAAACCGGGAAAACGCTCAGATGAGAGCGAATTATCTGTAATGTAAAAAATCTAGAAACTTCTAGTTAGCTTTCTGTAATCCAGGTGATTCTATTTGAGTTCTATTTATTTCATCGATTAAAATATAGACCTAGTGGCAAAGATAGTATCAAAGCAATAACTTCATATTTCACATATGAAGTTGACACATGCATTCTCAGAATTATGCAAATGTTTGACTGTTTACACAAAATGGCGTACTTTGCGTTTTTCTGCGCGGGTAAAATTTAACGTCAATGTTAACGGTGCAATCAACATTAAATGAGTTAATGGCATAAACTGGTATCTTTCAATACTAATAAACATGAAAATGTTAGATTGTCTTTCGTCCACATAAAAATGTAGTATTTTTGGTGAGTAGATCAATAACATCAACAACATTGGTTACTTGTATGTTGGGACGAAGTTGCGGCTTAAAAATAATTGCTTCTAATAAAGGAAACTAAGAAAGAATGTACAGCAGCTAATTAGAACATATTAATTATACCATTTTGCACCCTTGTTCATATTCACATTATTCATTCAAACCTATAATTACTGTCGATCGATTGATAATGATTTTATAAATCAATGGAATATGAATATGGACATAGTTAATTACAGGATAGTACCAGTCAAAGTGTGAATCACCTTCATGAAGTCTATAAGTAGAGGAAAAGTTTTTAGAACATAACCCTCGGATGCAATCATTTGCAACTAAATTTTAAAACAAATATATTGAACGGACATGTTTTCATGTCACACGTTGTAGGCAACAGATATCATCTCTTTCACGAAAATAAAATCTTGTGTCAAAAATGTCATTTTTGAAAATTTTATTTCCACACCAAACAGTTGATTCGATTGGAACAAAGTCCTTAACGAGTTCTGTTCGGCCGGATAACCGTCTTCGTCATTCATTTTAGTTAGTAGAAAACCCAGATTTTTATGATATTTTCGATGGGATAATAAAATTTCCAGTTGCCCTTTTTCAGCCGGTCCTAGAAACAGACTATAAATAAATAATTGTCCATAACTGGATGTCTACATACGGGTCGTAATAGCACTAACAGTAAGTGCTGATAATGGCAGGGTGCTTGCAACCCTGACCAGCAGTTTACTCCACAACCCACAATGTTATTTGCAGCCGATTTTAAAATTTGCATACTTGTTTAATAACATAATTGCCAGTGCGAAACGGTTTGTCAGTAATGCAAAACAGAAATTGGAGTTCTACATTTACTTTTCGTGTCTGACAGCTCCTATAAAATATTGAAACTACGGCCAGTTTATTTACACACTAAGCGGCCCGCCCCGGCTACGCTTGGGTAAAACCATATTAAAAACATAGCCTATGTCACTCCGGATGATTTCGTCTATCTGTGTGCTAAATTTTATCAAAATCGGCCCAGTTGTTATTTTCATTAAAAACAAAAATACAAATCTTTTCTCTTATAATATTAGTATAGACTACTTTCAATTAATGAGATATTTTTTATAAGTAATTAGATAGAAACATAATCTAGAAGAGCGAGTTTAATGTTTATTTACGACGTTGGTATGTAGGACAGTCGACTTCATATCAAATTGGTGTAAACATATTTTGATTGTGCTTATAAAATTTGAGACCAATTTTTTTTTTACTAGTTATGCAGTATGTTTCTACTTTACAATTTTATGCGATCTTTGCCTGTTTAGTAATGGCCGACGAGCATAACGAGCGGCCACTGTAGTGTTGTAAAAGACTTGAGTCCTCAAGTTTTATGACTTCTCTTTGACGACACGAGTTCTTTTTGAAGAATTTAGATAGAGTCTAAGCTCAAGTTATTTTATCAAGATAGACCCTATATGACCCTAAGGTCATATAAAGAAGTCTTGGATAATTATAAACACAACAAACTAAATATTTTATTCAAAGTAAGGTCTTACAATTTTAGAATTGTGTCAGTTTTATGAAAAGTTAAGATATGGATATAATCAACGGATTCAAAGATCTCAAAGGAAAAGACTTGGTGCTCGCGAGCCTGGCAGTCTCAAGTCTTGAAAAAATTACTCAAATCTCGCATTATGTATGATGCTTTCCCACGGATACGTTTTTTGCATGTATGAAGTATTTTATGAGTAATAAAGAGCAGATTTGTCATATTTTTGTCAAGTGGAAACTCTAGTCTCTGCTGTAAACTGTTAGTTTTCCAAATAGACAAAAATAAATTATATATGTACAAATTACTATATTATATAATATTACTACGTTTTAATTTATTTTTATCCTAAGTACCTACGATTAACGCCGTGTGGCGTAATTTGCTGTTGCAATTTTACGTGGTGCATGGGACTAGCTAGTGGCCTAAGAGTTCAAGTCTTTAACAACACTAGCTATAACGTGCTGTAAGTATCTGGTATTTTAATTGCTTTCTTAATTTGTTTCCGAGGCTTACTTGTAAGGAGATACTTGTGTTTCTTTGTCTTAATTAGAAAAAGTAAGCTGAAGTGTTCATAGTTTCAATAACAAATGAGGACATCGACCATGAATCTATTATTTGGAATAAAGCTTATGTAAATAAGTAGGTGGGTAACTTTGATCTTGCTTGTGACTGCCCCATGTGACTTAGCTAAATATTTTGTATTCTTTATTTAAAATCGTTTAGTAACAATCATGTTTTTATCTCGGTTAAATTAAAATAGAAAACAAAATCGGGATTTAAACACTCACAAACTATTTAAAAAAGTATAACTTCTTCTTCTTAACATTTACCTACTTAGAAATTTTCTTTGAAACATATCCTAAGATGAAACAAAATACTTGTGGTGGGGTGCACCGTCGACTTTTAGGTTAACTTTAACTTGCACAGAAAAATACAAAATAAGCCATTTAGTCTAAACGTCAGCGGCGCACCGCCTTTTAAACAACGTTAAGTTTAACGGTGCAACTCATCCTTAAATAATTGTATTGTGTAATATATTATATATCAGGATGTTATAGTGTTATGTTCATTTTATTATGCCATTACAGTTTTCTTTTAAATAAATCTATCTAACGGTCTCCCCTCTGGTCTTCCCCTTTTCCTGAAATATTTCATTCACTTCTATATTCAAAGGACTTTAGCGACCTTTTATCTCGTGAATTTTCGGATGCTCTTTCCCGACAAATATAAAGCAGCCCTCTTTTGGGAACAGTTAGGTGTATTTCCCCTGGTGAAACAGAATCAGTTGGCACAAGCGGTAATACGCAATAGCCGCGGTACGTGACCCTGTGTGATTCGACGTGTCTCCCACACCAGCACGTGACTTGGTGTTTCGTGTAACTCACACCAGCAGCTATATTCACTGCTCCTCTGTGTACTATCTCCGCTATTATATTCACCACAGATTTTCGAATGTATAGAGACGGTTATATTGTTTTTATTGTAAACTCAAATTTTGTATGGCGGTCCCTTTGGTTGTTGTTTTTATTTTGTGTATCTACGTTGCAATAAATAACGAATGGCGAAAGAAAATTCTTACTAATCGAAATTGATTTTAATAACAACAACAATAAATGTTAACAAATATTTATGGAAATCCTTTAATATATGCTAATTAATACAACTGCTTAAGATACCTATCACCCTCTTCAAATTCAAAGACGGAGCTTAGAAAAAGCATAATTATTTTTCAGTCCAATCTGCTAGATTCTTATACATATCTGGAGCCATCGTTATTCCGGTCGCGTATGGCCGGGCGTCTTGCGTCCCGATGGCCTTTGTCATTATCATCACTTTTTGCCGCTATAACTGGCCACAGCCTCAGCACAAAGCAGCGAGAGAACAGAAGTATCTTTTGTAGTACCTTACGTAATGATTTTGATTGAGGTATACGATATAAAACGTCTGGCAGATTGAAAATTTTCGATTTGGGAATACTTAAAGGATTTTATTTGAAAGGATTAGAGTTTTCTGTTGATTTGTTACGATTTTTACATGGATTTTGGTGGCCACCTTTATAGGTTTAGCAAATTGTTGCAACTGTGTCCAATTCCACCTTACCTATATAAAAGATCCCTATGTAGTTTCTAATAGAGTCATCGACTAGTGTCAGTTGGCACAAGCTGTTGGCAAGCATAAATCGTTTAGATTACTTTTTCGTTTTTCTTATGTTGTGTAAGTATTTATATATATAAAATACAATTGGTATAACTACTCGTAATACATTCATCTGTACATGAAAATTACCTACATATATGGAGGTCAATAAAAACTAATCTTTATATGGTTCCGCTCTGATAAATAATGATGACACTGAAAACTCTTTTTTATCTATCTTCAGGTCCCACTGCTGGGCAAAAGCCTCCCCTTTCTGTTTCCAACCATTTCTATTCCTCGTCAGTTGTTGCCATTCTTTATCGAAGGCCGACAGTTCGCCGGACCATCGCGTCTTCGGCTTGCTTTGCGATCTTTTCTCATCAGTCGGGACCCAAGTAGTCGCTCTTTTGGCCCATCTTTCAAGCGGCTTCCACTGTCAACCATGATTCCGAAAACTGACAATCTCTAACTGTTACAACTATCTATACTCTTTTTAATGTATGACTTAGATATGTGTTATGTGCTATATCCACGCGCCTCTGTATTGTACCCACACATGTACAACGCTTTTTAGTTCTTGGGCGGTGTCGTCTAGGCAAGAGAGATGTATCTTGCTCGATTCGTTATCTCTGCATTTTTATGTAATACGCTACTTTTACAATTTGTTGAAGTGCCCCGAAATATATGAAAATATACTGCGCGATTGTTTTTCTCAAAGTTTATTTGTTAGACTGATTAAAAACAACTTTCGACGACGGCTGAACCGATTTTGACCAAACATATCTAAGAACCACCGCATAAATATTAGCTTCAATAGTTAATATTTATGCGGTTCTGTCTGTCTGTGTACGTAGCACTGTAGCTCATCAACGAGTCAACCGTTTTTTTATTCAATATTTTTATATTCCAAACCGCAAAACAAAAAAAACCGCATCCAAATCGGTTCACCCGTTGATGAGCTAAAGTGCTACGTACACAGACAGACAGACATACTTGGCGGTCTAACTTATAACACCCCTCTTTTTGCGTAAGAGGTTAAAAGGCAAACTGTTTCTCTTTTAAAATAGATTTATACAGGATAATTATAAACAAAATAAAACTAAATTTAACTAAATAAGCCTGTGTGGTAGAATACATGAACGCTAGCTTGATCCCCGATTTTCATAGCGAGGCTGAGTGAAAAAGCAGCTAGCCCTCTTTATCTGGACGATAAACCTCTTCTTTATCTGGTAAATAAATCTTCTCTTATCATCATAAAATTATTATTTATAAAAAAAAAAACTATCACCTCAAAAATCCTGAACGGCACCCATTACTTATACGCGCCATAGTATTTTAATGAAATGTAATTATGTCTAACGAAAGAACAACTTTTTACTTTAATAAAACAAAATTTAACTGCTGTGAATGAAAACACGGCATATGTTTATTGCTGGCGATAAAATTACTTAATGAAACCTGACATTTAGTTAAAACTTTAAGTATAAAACTGTTCTCTTACTAGACCCAGTGATTTGACCCCACCTTAGATTTTTCTTTGTGTCTTTTAGGTTAGATGCACCCTTACAATACATAATATGGGAACACCAAAGTTATAAAAGCAAATCTATGAAGCGAACTATTCAAGCTTTGCATTGCTTTAACAGTAAAGTTTTCCACGTCAATAACATTTTTATGAAAATATACTTATTTAATTATATGCATGCAGACCTAAGAAATAAAAAACGAAGCACAAAAGTGGTACTTCTTCCTATAGAAATTTAACTAAAGAAAAAAGATGGAAAAGTGGCAAGCCAGTGCTTGTACATTCAACAGCACATCATCCTACACAAATTCATTGCAAACTCAGCGCTATTACCGCGCTATAGAGTTTCATGCAGGATAAATTAATGTGCTGTTGACTGTACAAGACAATGAGATAAATATTATACGATAATATATATATAATATTTAGGTTTTATCGAATATCCTAAACCTAAAAATATAATGCACATTATAAAAATGAACTACAATACATATTTTAATTGTTTTCAGTACTTTTCTACAAGAAACATCAATACTAATATTTGCGAAAGTCTGTTTGTCTGCTCGCATATCTAAACCGTTGGACCGATTTTAGATAGATAGATCGTAGTTAAAGATCTCTGTTCAAATATAGACTACATTTTTATCAAAAACCAACCCAAGTGACCACAATGGGATTAAAAGTTTGTGATAATCATGTCTGTTCCGCTTTAGCAGAAAGCTAATAAATATTATATAATTCCATAACGAATTCATTACAAATGACGGCATGCGATCGATTTTATGAACGCAAACGGCAGCGGCGGCTGGAACAAAGCAATCCATGAATAGAATTTAATTACTTTAATGTCGGTTTTTGTGTTTAATAAGACTGAGTACACACATATCGAACTAGCAACCCGACTCGGCTTCGCTCGGGAGATACGACTTAATTTGCCTTGTCTAGCTATGAAATAAAAAACTTAACATATTACGTACAGATTCGATAATTGGGGTCTACAAGAAAAGAGTATCGTTTCCTGAAAAAGTTGGCTTACTTGAGTATCGTTTCCTGAAAAAGAAACTTACAAAGCGTGGCCTTTCTTTGTTTCCATAAACTCTTTTTCTTACCATCGTAGTCACTGATTAAGTACCTGACCACGGTTTACAGTAGGTAACCGTGGACTTTGTTTTCTTACTTATCAAATAATTTGAAGGCCCGTTTAACTACTAAGCATGGTATAAATAATTTATATAGTTCTCAATAGTATTTATTAATTTTAACTGACTAAAATTTTCTTTAGTAATGAAGTTTTAGATGTTTTCTCAAAAAATGTAGGTAAAATTTTTTTGTTAATTGATTGGAAAATAACATTTTCAGACAGTTAAAAATGCTTCTTTTTTATAACTTGGGAAATACTATGATAATTTATATGAATCTTTGATCAACATTCACTGTAAGATTCTTCAAATAAAACGCCAAAAGCGTTAGATTGTACATAAATATTAATGGACTATTAATGTGATTAATGTTAAAACTCAGCTACGTGTGTACTCAGCGTAATAATGAAGTGCCTCTGTTGATTATGGGTCGCTGACAGAATGATGATTTTGATGACGAGTACCGTGAGAAAAGCAAAACACAAATTTCATTTGGGAATTCGTATTGTTTAAAAATTAAAAAAATAGCTTATTCCATATTCAAACAAGCTTTTAAAACAATGACATTAAAAGACGTCTTCTAGGATACTCGGGTACTATCAACGGAAGTGGTATTTTTTCTTTTATTGCGCGACCATTCGGCCAGTATAAAAAGTCAGTTGAATCCTTTAAGGAAGTTAAGTAATCGTAATAAATTCTTGGTCGATTAGATGTGGGTTTTACTATTGTATCCTGTGTGTACAACACAGTGTGCCCTTTAATTTTAAAGCTAATGTAATTCAAATGTTAACCTAAACGACTAAATTTTTTATCCAATTCAAATGATACAATATTTTTTTATTTATTTAATGAACACATATTTGAGACTATGATAATTTAAGATAGATATAGGTAAGTACAATGCTAAGATCATTAATTAAAACAAAAACTTACTAAGAAGAGTTACCTAAAAATAAACACTAGTTTAAAAAAAAACAGTATTTTAACTTACTAATAAACAAACAATAAATAGTTTGTGCAGTAACAGCGATGTGTTGTTCCGACTTCTCAATTTTGTATTGCATAAAGAATTGATAATAAAAATATCAGATTAGAAGTTGGACAATAAACAAAAAAGAAATATACAAAGCTATAAATACAGCTTAAGCACAAAAGACTTAAAAAATCGCACTATCGAACAACAAAAATCAACAAATCAACGTCGCTTTCAACCGAACAGATTAAGACCCCTTGCGTGAAGAAGCGTATCAAAAATTATAGCTTTCACCCCCACACATAACTCAGGAATGATCCGACGTCCATATTTGCTGGCGGGACAATAGCTCAATAGCTGGACAACAGACGGACGGGGATGCCGCAAGCATCTATAAATCATTGACATGGCGGAAGTCCGCCGAGGCCTCAGCAATAACGTCTCAGGCATTTTCCGACTTATAGATAAATTAAATACCAAACACACAGGGCAACCCAGCGCGGAACGCTAGGAATCTCCGAATAAACTTTTTTGATAGACGCACCGGAAGCTGGTCTATTACGTGACTGTCTATTCTATTTCCCACTCGCTGTTACACTCCATAAACAATTTGGAGAATTTGAAACTTTAACGAAACCGGCATATGGGAAGCGCGGCACTTTGAATCGATTAGATCTGTATCGATAAGCTGTAATAGGTCAGTTTTGTGTCGGAATTAATCAAGCGTCAAAGGGATGACTATAATTGAGGCTAAGGCTACGGCAGGGTCGTATATCTTACTAATTAATGGATTCGCTAGAAGCCCCATGTGACAAAGGATACCGCTTTAGGAAAAAAGCTATTTTAGTGGACTACTACTCCGAGCCTAACCCTATTCACACATGACGCATTTCATGTTAAATTATTATTTGTCGATTTACCTTAGTGATGTTGTTGTTATGTAATAATATACATAATATTTATTTGTAATGATTGTAAAAAACGAGAATTATCATTTCTTCTTATTTCCATGATGAGATCATGCTCGAGGTATATAATATTATCTCATATTGTAATTACGACAGTAAAAATAAATTAACTCAATATTTTTTAACAACGCAGTAATGTAAAAATTTCGAAAATATTTATCACAACATATTGTGTATTGACCCTAACAAGATTTTTTCTTTAGGGTCTAGGGTAGAGTCTTTCTATACCCGTAGAAATATGTCCTTTCCATTTAAATTTGCTATCGAGTACCGTTGACAAATCAGCGTGACTCTTAAATTTCCCGGTTATTGTGCGTGTTCTTATAAAGAAATATTAATATACCGTGCACCATAAACAAGTAGACGATGATAATTCAAACGCATAAAACAAAGCTTTATCTACAATCAAGTACCAGTTCAGTGTGAAATGTGTTCGTCGGGACACCGTTTAGTAGCGCACGGCGCGTGACTGTGGTACAAATTATGCATTTTGGAGACAAGTCGATTTTATTGCTAGGAAGTGATGTCAATAAACCACTGTACAGGAGTTTAATGGGTGCCTCGTAACTTCCGATCAGCCGATAGCGCGCAGACGCACGTCAAATCGTAACACGCACAGTTTTGCGAAATGAGTTGATACTTTCTGACGAAAAATAGACAAATTTCTTAAATTTGAAAAGATTGTGTTTTATAATTGTAACTATATTAATTATGACAAAATATGAACCACGAGGATGGTTAGTTCATTAACTTATATTATTAGTTATATGGTGTGTATAAACGACTGTAAATACCACCGGAATGCCGGAAACAACGACGATACACGGCTAAGCTCGAGACAATTGGTTTTTTGTCACCCATTCAGTATATGCCTATTACAAACTCATCACAGACTGAATTCGCCAACCACTAACGCTAACCACGAGCTATCCTTGTCTACATCTAAAGAAATAAGAAAATTTCACCCCACAAACTCCCATAAATTCATATGTGACAAACATCATTACAAATCTCCACTGGCAGAAACGTACTACCCTGAAATAGGCTGAATAATAGCATCACTTCAACAAATGTACAGCCATACATTAAACCGGGCGACGCGAGATGTTTCAGAACGCCCCAATATAAAAATCGACGCCCAAGTCCGACCCTGGTAGATTTTGTACCGACTCAAAAAATGATATACTCCGCACCTTATATTGAACGGGAAATAAATCGTATATTTCCTTTAAGTGCCAATAAAAGTTGGAGTAAATCATAAAAGTATCACTCCCGTAGAAACGTCTATAACAAGTGTGTTATTGCAGAATAATTCAGTAGGTGAAGGAGGGTGGCGTAAGAGATGGCTCCCAGGATGCCGAGAGCCGACCTAGAATTCCCGATGCTCTATCAAAACCTTCAATTATTTATTGGACCCATGTCTACTTTTCATTTTACTCCTTTCACTTTGATACAAACGTGTCGCACTTTGGGGATTCAAGAGGTTCTGTACCGTATTGGCGGTTGACAGTGATATATGGGCTGTGTTTGGTTTAATTGGTGGTTTGGCCGATTCGTTAGTTATTCATATTAACAAATTATAATTGAACTAGCTGACGCCCGCGACTTCGTTCGCGTGGCCGTTCAATTTTTGGTATGGAGTCAAAATTATTAGAGAAATTTAATTGTACAGACAAACTGTAACGATACCTACACAGAAGATGCTCATACGACTGAAATATATATTTCCTATAGTTTTGCTGGACCATTGTGACTCTTCGCCAGGTGTTCCAAATCTTCGATTTTTATACCTCAACAGAAATTGCTCAACAAATTGAACAATTTTATAATAATTCGTTATTTCTATAGTTCTTACAGTAGTTTAGCTGTACCATCATGAGTCTACATCAGGTGTTCCAGATCTTTGATTTTTATACCTCAACAGAAAATTCTCATCAAACTAAACAACTTTTGTTAAGGCGTCGTTTATATATTTCCTATAGTTTAGGTGTACCATCATAGGTCTACATCGTGTGTTCCAGATCTTCGATTTTTATATCTCAACAGAAAATACTATATAATATATAATGACTAACTTCAACGGTGTAGAACTTTCATATTTACAGCTTTTCACCCCTTTCACTCCCTTCTGAGTAGAATTTCCAAAAGTCTTCTCTTGGTGCTCACCTACATGCCAAATTTCAGCTTCCCGCCCAGCAGTATCGGGTGTATATTGTCTGTCAGTCAGTCACAACGCAAGAGTTTTATACTGATATATACTGATACATACTGCGCCCATTATATCTATATCAGACTTTAATCGATAAAAACAATTTGTTTATATTCTGTTTACACCTTTCTACAAAATTTTAAAGTAAATCGGCTCTGTGGATTGTTATTTTAATTTTCCTACAGGATCCCCCTCATTTTCCGGAATGAAATGTCTAGAAGATATTAATGGATTCCGAGGCATTTTTTATTCATAATTAGTTTTTCAATTATCCTACGGGAACCTGACCATTTACCAGGATGAAATGTATCTAAGATGTTAACCCGGTATATAAGGTAGGTCAAGCAAATCGGTCCAGTACATTTCGAGTGATGCGCGTTCAGACAGACAGACAGACAAAAAATTTCCAAAACTATATTTTCGTCATCTATATCAGTAACTAAGTACAATAAAAAAATATCCAATGTACAAATTTGACCTTTCTTCAATTTTATTATATGTATTGATGATGATTAATGAGCGCGTAACTACACATACCTAATATCGTTTGTCGTCGATTAATTTAATAAAAGTAGATAAGGATTTGTATCGATAGTAATAGACGTTAGGTAGGTTTCGTCCTGTGTAAGATTTTGCTATGACGAAAAATATTCGTCATAGCAAAATCTTTATAAAGCCTGTTTTCTGGCATTACGATTGGTCCCAATGCGTTCTGTATTATATTTTGTGGATGAAATTAGTAGGTAAGGTAATTAGTAGGCAAGACAAAATATTGACTTGTTCGGTATATATAGATATTTTTGTAAAAATGTTCTTACAGTTCGTTAAATTTTGACTATATTGACATGAATGTTCGATGGCTTATATCAACACCAATCGTGCTCGCAACATTTGTAAAATAAATTTTACTGGCAACACAATGATGAATTCTGTTAATCCCATACATTTTAGAATTTTTCCTCTCGAGATGCAACTGTAGAGTTCGATGGCTGGTATAAAGTTAAATACCACCAGTGAACATTTCCATGTGTGTTGCATTTCCGTCATTAAATATTATTATAAACTAGCTTCGCCCGCGTTGTTTTTCCACGGGAACTGTTATTTTTCCAGGATGAAAGGTTCTTTTCCTTCTTGTCCTTCTTCATACTTCAAACTACATGACGTATGCAAAATTTCAAGAAAATTGGTTGAATAGATAGAGCCTGAAGACGTAACAAACAACTTACTTTTGCATTTATAATTAATCCTAATGGATTTAGATAAAGCATTTTTATGTGACAGAAGATTTTTTTTGCGTAAAGCCAAGATGACCAAACGACCTCTAAGACGAAAAGATTTTGTAGTCGTGGACATTTCGAGCAACTGTACGCTTAATACGGTTAAATGGACCCAGTGTCCAATATGTATCGTATTCCTAAATTATTAGGATTGATAAATAACAGCAAATCGATCATAAACCACATTTAAATATAAGACGTATCGAATGCCTATTAATAATCAATGCACTACATAAAAATATATAAACTAATAATTGTCAATAAATCAAAAGATTTATTTACAGTTTGCTATAAAAATGGTGTCATTACGCGTGAGGAAACATAAAAGTTATATTACGTTTTCACGTGTGTCTATGATCGGCAGTATAATAGATGTACAAATATGGAAGGTGTAGAAGATACTTTCGTATATGTCGAGGCACTATCTCTACCCTTTATATTGCGTGTATTGCTGATCATTTTATACCCAGTTAATGTTCATTTCAGTCCAAGAAAAGTTAATTGTATGAAGCTCCGCTTTATGATACAACATTAAATAGAAAAAGTCCTGAAAATACTAAAATAGCATTCAATATTTTGCTTCATATTTCATTGTAGGTATTTTGATAAATTTAAAACTAAAATTTTTGTCACAATCCTATGTCTACCGTATTTTGCTGTTAACCTTCATTTTAACTGCCGATTACATAAAATGGCGTGATTTGCGTTGTTCTACACTGGCTAAAGTTAATATAAAAATTTTGATGTATATTTCATGATTAAGTTTAACTATCAACCGGGAAAACATAAAATAAAAAATGTATTCGGAATAAAATCCTTCTTATAGCAATGTGTCACCTACTACATAATTTAATTGGCATGTAAGTCAAGTGTTAAAAAATTAAATTAATTGTAAAGCAGCGTTACACCGCACGAGTCTTTATCTGTGGTACAATAAAAGTCAGGCGCAAAAACGTAGCATTTCAAGTGCCAATTAAATCTTGAACATCCTGTAAGGGAGATTATCGTATCGGAACAGCCATCGTACCTGCATTCACGCCGAATAAATTAAAAACAATTCTTAAAATGAGTTAGGAAGCGTGTGAGCACAGTTCATGATCATTGTCAGAAGGTAATATCTATTCTATATTTCAGTATGTGATCTCATGTTTAATAACGCGAGCGTGTTTAATGTTTATAAATTTGAGCTTTTACATTTTCTTGTATATATTGTATGATATTTTATCTTATACAAAATATGGTGAATATATTAAAAATAGACAGCGAGTCAGCGAAACGAGTGATTGTTAAAATATTATACGATAAGTGAAATAAAATAATTCGAAAAGTATGCTTCAACACTACTATGCTTTAAAAAGTTATATGTAAACTATTATGCGAAATTATAGATATGCGCAAATATTATTCGGATATACAAAAGTATGTCTGAAATATTTATCTTTTAATTATACTCTCCTAATAACCTAGGCGAGTTGTTATATAATTTGTTTTAAATTCTCAATCTACGTTTCCATATTAAGTATTGCAGACTTTATGTGAGTATGTTTCGGTCTATCACCTACTTCTTTTTTGATTTATAACGATTTAGCAATTTTACAAGAGTTTAAACTCATAACAATACCCCACCTATCGCTGTAGTATTACTACTATTCACTACCATAATATAGTTTGTACCTATATTATGTTCATTTGAATACTCAACAAATTAACCTTCTTGTTTTGTTATAGTTACTATATTTTGGTGTCCTGACTCATTACAGTATACACCGAAACTCGTAGAAAATACTTTAGTTTCTCCATACATCACGTCGAGATAAAAAAGTAGACTAATTAAAATAAGAAAATTGCAGATAACCTTATCTTTGTAATATTTTAATTATGAATTTAAGTTATTCAAACTAGTTTTCCACACTAAATTTTAATTAGTGAAGGTTCTGTCTAATGAAGAAAAGTTATGTGAAAATAAAATCAAATTACCATGACAGAGCTAATCTTTTTCATAAAAGATGAAAGAAACATATAGATAAGTAGTTACATTTGAAATCTTAGATGCAGTTTATTCTCTTTTAAAATGTATGATCACCTATCTGACTAATAACCACGCAAACAAAAACTTCTAGATGTAAATACATAAGCACTGGCAATAGGATCATTTAGCACAATTAAAAATACTGTTCTTTTTTTCTACACAACATTGTAACAGATGTAGGTACTTGTATTAGCTCTGGAGAATTTCTTCCTTAGTAAAAAATATATCTAGTAATGAACATACAATCATATACAGGCAAAACTGTAGATATCATAATCATACATATTCAAACCAACGAATTAAAAAATTGCTGCGTAGAAATTATCTCTACGTAGAATGATTAGTGAATTACGAGGGAATGCTATGGTGAGTAGTTTTTAACTACTTTGAATTCTTAGTGGGATCGTGTCGAAAGAAAGGAAAACATTTGTATGGAAATTAGAACAGTACCAAGGTACAATGAAAGTTACGTAGTTGTGGCGAGACCACACAATGAGGTACGGAGTCGTGAGGAGCTATACTTGTAGGGATTGCAATTTGTGACGAAATATCAGACTTATGCTTGGAAAGGGCTATTAGCTTATCGAAATGGTGGTTTTCTACTATTTTGAAATAAATACCTGTGAAGATACTTCACTAAATCAAGCAAACAGGCATGCGCCTACCTTATAGGAAGTGGGCACCGCAGCCGACGAACGACTTAAAATTCAGGGGTATCACACACGCGTTGCGGCGCTGGATTAAACTTTTCCTTAATTAATCCTTAATTAAATTATTTATTAATCCTTTAATAAACTCCAGCCATTTCGGTGTTTTGCTCAGACCCTACAACCTTTATTATCATCTAATGATTACTTTCGGCGGTTTTCCTTACATTTTCTGTCCTATCCTTAGTCTCCAATCTAGCAGTATTACTTTATTAACTAAACTAATTTGCTAATCATTTTTTATCAATTAAGAGAATATTTACAAGAATGTATCCAATGTGTCACAAATATCCAAATTTTCGCATTTATAATAAGTATTAAGCAAAAATTCAAAATGCTATGCAATTTAAGATTATATACATCACTTAATAACATATATCTACTTAAACTAAGTCTAACGCCGACTGCGTCAAAACGCAGGTGAAAATGAAGCGGCGCAACAAACTTCACCGCAGCCTTTTCTCCAATTCTCCAAAGACGTCAATAACAATTGTAGGTCTTAACTCGTCTTAATGCGCTAACTAAAATACACGGTCATATTTTCCTGTAGCTACCAATCTTAATTACGGCAATTCCTAGACTGCTTAACGTTTGTTAGCGCGGCGTGCACACCATATATCAAGTTCCATATATCTATTTTAGCATAAAAGTTCCAACATTCTCAAATTCCTATGAAAACTTGCCATTTTAGTTAAAACAATTTCTTCTCATTAAATCTTGCATATTGTACAACGAAAACAAGCTGTGTGTGTTCCGTTTTGATGTCGCAGGCGCAAGACAATAATCGAACAAATAGGGTTTTGTCACGCAATGCTAATCAGAAATCGGCGATGTCCACAGCCCAACTTATTTATGCCTTGTCGATACCAACGCTTTTTATTGCGAGGTTGCCAGCCCTGTCGTTATAATTCATACCAAGTTAATTAAATCACGCGATAATTGTTTTCCTTTGGAATGTATTGATGTTTATTATAAAAAAAACGTTGTTCTGTATGTTCTGTAAGGCGTATTTTTAGATTTCGTGAGTCATATTTTTTACCATATAAAACGTGAAGTAAATTGTAAATAAAAGGGATCAATAACACAGATTAAGATTAAAAAAAAAATTAAGTGACAATACAAGACAAGTTGTGTGTGAATTGGTCTCACAAAATATTATCAAGTTCAAAACGTAACATCTCAACAACATTCTCATCGTATCGAAGTTAATAAGCGATACCTACAGAAAATACTGGAACAACGTGAGTGGATCTTCTCAGAGTCGCTTAATGCATGATTGCCGGTCCTCCCACCGCTATCATTGGCTCGCTCAGGCCCGCCCTCACTCCTGCGCACACTCTATTTCAAAACAACTCCATTCAATAAACAAGTCTTCAAGTCCATTGTCTCCGAACCATTATGCCGTCACGTCGACGAGGCCACGAGAACCCGTCATAGATCTGTTAGAAAATAAAAACACCCAAGCGTCCACTCATTAGTTTCGATTCTCGGATAAATAATGCAATTGACAGCATCAATTCTGTCCAAATAAGTGGCTCTTAATCATATTTTGATTGTCGAAAATGACGCTCTGTATGGTTTGATGCGCTCGTTAAGCCTATGACAATGTAAGCGACATCGCTCTATGTATGCAAGTGTGGTTGGAACTCGAATCTCGAATGCGCGGATCCCGTGTGATATGTGGCGCCGTGGTCGTATTCGTCTATATACGGATACAGCCGCGCACCGCCAACACAGAGGTCATTTTTATATTTTTAGCAATCAACAAATAATTTTACGTACTTTTTGAGAGTAATGATTCTTATTTTTAGCTAAATAGACGTGAAATATAAATAGTAATGATAAATACTCCGGTTGCAAAGTTACATTTTCGTTCTAGATATTATAAATATAAATTAGTTTAATCTTACCAGGAAAAGATAAATTATTATTTTTTCCGAAAAATCTCTTTAATGCTTAAATCAAAAAATGAAATGTTAAAGAAATTTTATGAAACTGTTTCTAGAACAAGTTACTCTAGAACAAAAATTATAAAAAAAAACATTTTAAACACAATTTCAAGTAAGTAAAAAAAAGTACAACACTAGTATGGTAACGATAAAAAAAAATTACCTATACTTCTCTTGTAGTACAGATTGTACAACAGCATATAATTGTTAAGGGCTCAAAACTGAAGATTATTTATGAGATTCAGAATCCCTAAAAAAAATTACCAGCACAGTATTTATTCATCGCTAAATCGTGCAAAATGACCTATGTGCGCCGACGCCTGCCCGATAGCAAAAAGTCGAAGATGGAGCGAGGCGACAACCACACAGACCACGCTGCCGCGGATAAAATCGACATAGAATTAAATAAAAATACAAAAATCACTCATTGTTCTCATAAAATGAATGTGCTGGAAGTTAAATGTGAGGCTTTTTGTGGAAATATTCTCATACTTTTAAATGGGGCCTCGTGTGGCGCCTCCTAACGATTGGTCCTTTTTGCGGCGGCCGGCGCTCACTGACTCTAGGCTTTTGGTGTGTCCGCATATGTCTCGCTTTCAGGCTTTTTATTTCACAGTTTCCGATGTAAATTAAACAGTTTTAGCGGCATTGTCTTCAAAACGGCGAACATTCGACGAAGGAATCCTTTGATGCCCTTCGCTTTTTATTCAATTTATTATTTTATTTTAGGTGGTGATTTAATAACTTATACTCTTGAATACCATTGATAATTTATTGTTATTTTATCTGGGACTTCTAAGGGCCTAATAGATAAAAGCTAAAACAATTAATTATTTTAAATCTTTGTCAGTCTGTCTTTACGTTTGTTCGCGCTTCACGCAAAAACTATTAGATGGAATTGGACGGAGTTTCCATAGTTGTATAGCGCATAGTCTAACTACAAATCTGGCACTTATATTGCGACACGTTGCATGCCTAGAAACCGTGATACTGACTTATAAAATATACGCGGGCGAAGCCGCGGGCAAAAGCTATACATTTCTCTTTCTCAAAACAATAGAAAAACTCTATCTTTATGTTCGAAGATTTTCAGATCGAGATAAAATTAATATAAATCTCGAATTAACTAGCTAATCACAGTGAAAGAGCCAAGAGTTTTCAATAACATGGTACTCTTGTCCATTTAAAGCTGGAGGTATAATTTATACCTGTGCGAGGCCGGGAAGCGTGGATAGTCTAATAAATTAGCATGAGAGTTGAGCTGATTGGAAGTCCTAGTGATGGACATTGAGGAATGTACCAGATCAGCGCCAATCAGCGACGCGGCGCGGGCGACTGTTTCGATGCGATACTAAATCTTCGCCTAATTGGTGGTTTAACCTAACGTAATTCGAGTTTCATTATCCTTACATATTATAAAATAAAGTCATCTGCCGCATCTATCTGCGATAGACTAAAAAAGCTACTGCTCTTATTATGTTTGTTATGATTTACTAATTATGTTTTAGCCGGGACAGGCTACTACATTAAAGGAAATAATTAATAAGATACTTGTTGTATAAAGAATAATATTCAATAATTAAACATTTATTAAATGAATGTCTGTAAATGTAAACGCGTGAAATTCAATTTTGTTTGCATTCTAAAGGTGTTAAATTCTATTCCTTTTTAAATTATGTCGTTACGTCTAATAATCCATATAATTTTATTATCACTATGACTATAACCCGATAAAATGTCGCTATCGATTTCAATTTTCTTTTGTCCCTTAACCACAAAATATTAATTTAAAAAAATTGTTATAAATATACCTACATTATAATAATCATTAAACAATCTAACAGTGTTAAAAATGAATATACGGAGTGGACGCAAATAAAAGCCGGACGCAAGCTGAGTGAACACCGCATCTAAAAGCTTTACCAAATATTGGACATCTCAGCCATCACTGTCCCCGTCAAAAGATTCCCGGCTGACTATTTATTTAATGCATAAACGTTCATTTGTTTATGGTTTCGAAAGTGGGAAATGTAGGAATAAATAATAAAAGGCGTGCGAGTCGTGACACGTAGCCAACACTAATGGAGCCGCGTCGCTAACTTAGTATTGTATGCTGTAATCAAGATTGTTCGTTAGTGCTTCTGTCTATTACTGGCCATGCTTAGCTTGCTTGAAGAAATGCTCACATTTAGGTTTTAACCCTTTTTTTAACGCAAACCGTGGTGAAATTGTAGTCAAAATTTGCTATCAAGAAATCCAAATTTCGAATATAAGAATAATTAATATTTTCTTTAATGCGTTTAGACTTAATGTATATTTATTTATAAACAATAGTAGTAGTAGTAGATTTATTATATAAACAATAAACTATTCACGTCAGGATAATTGTAAATTTATTATTTAAGGTACCAGCTACTTAACAAACATTGAAATATTTGTATATTAAAATTATATCAGTAATGATATGTGTAGGAAGCTGAAGCTATCGTATGATTTCTTTTTTTCGGCCACACAAGAGAACAGTAGGAGCGTAGTTATCTTAAATTGATGGAGGTAATCTCAAAAGGCTGCTTTGTCGTGTGTCACTAGATGAATTGACTTTTGTTGGACGCAGATAACAGCTATAGAAAGTTACGTGTATTTAAGTCGTAAGATACCGTTGTTTAATAGTTCCTATTTATGAATCTTAAAATGTACATTATTTGCGTTTTTACGTTCCGTTTCGAGTTGGAAGCCAATAACTTCTGTTCGAGTTCATAACTACCCTATTTTCCTGTGACATTATGTTTCCTTGTCGTTTGGTTCGCGTGACACGCAAAAGTAAGTCAGCCGAAGTTTGACTTGTTGCCCTAATTTCATTGTATTTTTTTTTACTTTTTATGAGAATAGCTTTTTTGATTTATTTTTGAGTCCCGGCTTAGGAATGTATTGTACATACAAACTGTTAGGAAACTTTGTTATTATCCAGTCGTATAAAAGAATTCGTCGATTGAGGTAATGAGCTAAATCCAAATAAAGTTCTCAACATCATACGGATAATATAAAATCTTTTGTAAACACTAATAAACACCTGAACAAAAGTTTTATACGAGAATTAATGATTTTTATGTGTGAGTATATTTATGTAGTAAAAATCTTGATAAACATTATATGGTTTATTACAAATTTAAACAGCCTATCAAATAGTTTCAACAAACAGTATAATTTACTAGCATTTAAAAACAGCCCTCGGAAAATAATGAAGGGCATTACTAATCTTAGAAATCAGTGGATCGCTTCCATATAAACATTCTTCCATTATAATGACCGAAAGTGGCTGTTGAATTTCTTGCTGTTGCCATTTTATTACTGGCAACTCCCAACTTTAATATGCGGCCAAAAAATGTCGGCAAAAAACAGGCGCCACCACCTAAAATCCGAATGAGTACAGCAGTCCCATTCTTATAAAATAGTGTGTATAATTTTTTATGTGTGCCTTGTGGACTTTCGGGTTTTGTGTTAAAATACACACCTAAGTATCATTAGCTATAAACACAGTTCTTTGTGCCTACCTTCGGAAGAAATAAGGGCTATAAAGTCGAAAGATTGAGGTACTGCCTTTCATGGGTCCTATGTGGAGTAGGCTTTTCGGAATAAATTTTATTGATTTACTTTATCACGACTGTTTTTTCCGTACATGCACCTAACTTTTAACTTTGCAATATATATTTTTATATTTATTATACACACTTTTTGTTTAATATTAGTTTTATATTGCTAAGTATTTATAATGAATAAAAAATTAAATATTAAAACGGAAATCTATAAATGTTTATCCAACCTTGTTGACACAAGATACATTAGTAACACTAGAATTATTATTATTATTTATATTTCCAATAAAATAAATGAACCATTACAAGTAAGAAATATAAAATGTTTTGAGTAGATATTTTCTATTTTATATTAAACAAAAGCCGTTTCCATTTCATGTTTGCATACGAATCCTTTGAGCGACAAAGGAGTTGCGCCTACGCAGCCAGTAGAGGCAGTGACCCTCCCCTCACCTTCCTCCACTCGGCTCTGGCGCCTTATTATGTTACCTTTGTTTTCAAATTTAATTGGCCCCTCACAGATAACGTATCTTGATAATAAACGACGACCAATAAACCGGAGTTTGAGAACAGTTGACTGTTTCTTTAGATAAGATTGTCATTTGACGTTTAATAGTAGCCGAGTAGGTACATTTTGGATATAATAACATGTGGTACCGCTACGAGTGGCGGAGGAAAGAAAACATACACGAGTCGGCCGAGTAAGTGTGTCCTAAAAGGGTATGTGTTCTAAAATATATCAATATCTGCTCACCTAACTTTATGTATGATAAATTCTAATAATAACTAGGTACATATTCATTTATAGATATGATAACAATATCCTACTAATATTAATAATGCGAAAGTTTGTGAGGATATAAATTGTCTGATAGTTTAATTAGGTATACATATTACACTAAGCACACTACGGACTTTCACACGGATTTGAAATTGTGACGATTTAAATTATATCGGGAATTTTATGATTTAAATTTGCTTCATTTTGAAAAACTAATGACGCGAAAATTATTTTCAAGACATTGGGTATTACAATTTCAATTGCAATTTTATTGCGAGATCAGAAATGCCTGGTCTCGTAATAAAAATTAGACTAATCAAAATTTGTCTGAAATCCCAAAATATGCATTAAATCATATCAATGAAGATAGACAAAGTGCTTTTATCCCGTGAATTAATTACAAACAAATAACTCTGCAATTATTGCATATCAGTAGAAATGTGCCTTTGCACTTTGCTCTATTTGGAGGTGGCCTAATTTTCAATCAGAAATAATATTGTGACCTGCGGTCAGTTTATTTCCGTCGTGGCCAATATCAAGTTCCATGTAGTCTCGCAGAACTATTCCAATTCTATGTAAGTAGTATGAAAAATGCAAGTATAGCACAATTAAATAACTAATAGATAAGCAATTAATTAATTGCAATGAAATTCGATTAACACATATCCGAGATATTTTTATATAAGCTGAAATTTTGAATGCATTCTTACGTATAAGCTTCTATATATGGAGTAAATGCATGGATATCAAGTGAACCTTAGGATACTCGTATGTGGATTATTCAACCGTCTGCAATATGCAGTCTCTAGCTTCCCTCTATTCCAAGATGGCCTCTCAATACTTGCACTGTAATAGTCAGATGTGAGTATTGACAGATTTATTGTCAATACTCACATCAGGTTATTATTAATTTCGATAAATTTTTAACTTTATTGTTAAAAAATTATCAAAATATTGTTATATTATTTCATTTATTGACACAAAGTTTTGAAAAAAGAAAACACGTGTAGATCAACCACGTCTTTGGTATCTAAAAAAGTGAAGAAAACTGATTTGTCCATTAATGGTTTATAGCATAAAATATTATTGCATTGAATAGTAAATCGTAGTATTCATATTACTTTTTAATACTTCTACATTGGTACATTAGAACGCACTTCCAACAAATAAAAAAACATGTCACGACACAAATTAAAATGTCTAAAGATACAAACACTGCTGATACTTACTTCTACACACAAATCACCAGACCAAGACAAAACACTTCAGTTTTTCTAAAAACTTGGAGTGAAGGTTGATTGAGTTGAAGGTTGCAATCCTCCACTCCAAGTCTTTAGAAAAACTGAATAAATGAATGCTCTGCAAACTGAATTTTTAATTCACTGACAGGACGCATCATGATAACTGACCTAGGCAGTTAGAGGAAATACAAGTGAAATTCTCGGTGAAATTTTAGCTTTATCCAATATAATATCCGTGTGCCTGAAATACAGACAATGCAATCCCACCAAAAATATTTTCATGTAAAAATGTTGCCAAGACGAGTCTAGTTTGCATCACAATCTCCACACAAAAGCCACACGTTTTAACTAGAATGTAGGTAGAGTATGTGAAGTTAGATATAGTAAAGTTAGGGCGCATATGTCAAGATTCTTGGCTCTAACTGATCTGATCACTTTTTCATACATTTTGACTAAAGTGTAGTTAGTGACGCAAACTAGACTCGTCTTGGCAACATTTTTACATGAAAATATTTTTGGTGGGATTTCATTTATTTTTGTGAGTTGGTAAAAACCTATACAACTAAGTGTTTTACTGTTGCATTTCTTTAGTACCACTATTTTTGTTTTGTTTTCTTTATTATTAAGTATTTTTTGTTTACTTTTTTATTCTTTATTCATCTTGTAATGACGGCCGTCGTCACTATTACCGTATAAACTTTCACCTCCCTTTTTAACGAGTTAGGGGATGATTTTTGAAAAATTACCTTTTGTTGTAAAATTGTATGAGACTAGCACTATTTCTTTTGCTAGATTCTTGTAACTAATAAAAAAATACGTGCGTGGTAATTTTTCAAAAAATCCAACCTAACCTAACGGTTGGGTTGGATTTTTTAATTTTTTTGTTGTCTCTGTACTAATATTAGCTTACATACCAAATTTCAGCTTTCAAAGACTTCAGGAAGTACCCTAGCAATTTTGATGATCAGTAACGAAATTATAGGTATTTGGACATCTATAAAATCTAAAGTATACTAGCTACGACATTTAAACTTTGTATGTTTAATTAATGTACTCATGGTATTATATCTTGAAAATTTTAACTATCTGGCATTATCCAAGCCAAAGTTACGAGGGTTCAAAAATACGACGAAATGAGAAAAGGTAGGTAGTGCCCTTGCGCTTCGCTTGGTTCGTCTTGGCGGGGCACTCCCGTGCCCCCAGATTAAGCTTCATCAATAAGCCAACTGGATGATGACTAGTTTAATAAGGGACTCGGAATGATAAACAGTTTATTCAAGGTATGAAACGGGAAGGCAGAGGAATAAATATTATTTTCTAGTCAATTAAAGCTGCCTAATTCATAAAATATTATGAAGTAGAGAGTTGCGTTTGGTTCGCTTAGAAAAAGATAACACCATATCCTCCCGTAGATGTCGTACAACGCGACTACATAGTTGCCTAGGCGACACGTAGCCTAGGCAGCTAACCAGCTACAATAGCATTCTCAAGGAAGGTTGACGCCAGGCAGGCGGTATTGCAAACTTGACACTGCCTTTTCAACTAAAATTGAACAAAAAGAATACATTTTTTTAGTAATTTTAATAGCACTTGTTCAGGAAAATTCATTGTTTGTTCCAAAACAGTTTGGTAATTACGAACAATCAGCTGATGGACTTGCACCAGAGGTCGCATGTGTTGACCCACCGGTAGTTCATTGTGTTTAAATTAGTTATTCCGATATTTTAATATTCATAAACTTGTCGTCCGATTTTGTTAATGTGTTTTTCGATTGTAATTGAATTCGAACGCAAACAATGTTGATGTTGAATCACTATTTTATATAGCACTGTCATTGTTGTTCGACAAATGTAAGGCATGTTGTTCTGAAATGAATAGAAGTAAACGATAATCAACATTCATGTATGTGGCATAAAATACCTTCCTAGTTTTTCTTCTTCAATTCGCATATATTCAGTTTTCAGACCATTGGCACGCATGGTAAATATGACTATTAAATAGTCTATACATAATAATCTATATAGTCTATCTACAATATAATAATCTTTGAAACAACTTTTTTCACTAAATAAAAGATTTATTTTCATGTTTTACATGTTCTAAAAAGTCCCACCGATTAATTTTTTTTTAATTTGGTAAAACACATGAATATCGTAAATCATATTTCACGCATTTTTACGTTCGATCCAATACTACGACAGTTTTAGGGCAATTTAAACTGTTCTCAATTTAAGTAAATCGAATTTGTTTAATAAATTTATCTTGACATTATTAAATCTGATTAAAAAGGCTTTAAGAATACCTAAATATTAAGATACAGTACACATAGTGCTTAAATAAGCTAACATTATATACTAAACGTATAAATGTCAATAATACAATTATATACAATACCGAAACTGATGGCTGGTGACAAATTTATATCTAGATTGCTATCGTGCGTGTAACTTTTTACTGTAGATCTTGGGATCCAAAGCAAAAAGTTACACGTTTTCGTTTTTGATAATTCTGTGTTACTTAGTTAATGACTAATAAAAAATTGGTATTTTATTAGTAATTCTAAGTAAAACTAACACAGAATTATCAAATGATCCATAATGTGTCTCGCGATTAAAATCAGTTAAAACGGTATAGACAGAAAGTGATAAAACTTTAAACCAAAAAAAAACGTAACAAAAAACAATGTTCTGGCAATTTATTACCGCTTTTAGCAAAAGGTTTGTTGTTTACAAGACGTCTTTTATTTAAACCTTAATTTACGATTCCTCATTCAACAACATAAAGATAAGCTTGGCTTTAGGACGCTAATAGTTGGGACCGAAATAAAAAGGTTAAACGAACGGAAATTGTATTAGGTTAATATATGCTATTAATTGAAATAGTGTAATTGATTTTAAAAACCTTACATAACAAAATAATTCAATTTTGTTATTATTGTTATTTCCTTATTACATTAATAATATAATTACTATGAGGTGAAAGCATAGACGCGCGAAGTCCGATGTGTGTAAGGAAAAAAGGCCCTTAGTTTTACAGAATGCTAGCTGCGCCCCCGGGCTTCGCTCCGGGATAAAAGTACCCTATGTGTTATTCCAAGTTACATTCTACCCCTGTACCAAATCCGTAAGTAATAGAGATTTCGTGAAAGAGTAACAAACATACACACATACATCCTCCCAAACTTTCGCTTAAGATCTTTTTTTATGTCCATGAAGTATTATTGAGTACGTCTAGATGTAAGTATGTTTGTATATTGACAGACATACAACTGTAATTTAAACTAATTTAAACGTCAGTAGCCTCATTGCAATGCTAATTACTCTAAAGCAACCCATGTTTTAATTACTATATTCGGCCAGTATATTGGCTTACTAATGTATGTCATATAAATGATGTTTTTAACCCCGACATAACAGGTGTGTTGTAAGTTTGACATGACTGTCTTCGTAGCTCCCAAACGGATAATATTTTTCATGCTAATCGAGAGATGATTTAATGTCGTGTTTTATACATTTTAATTATAACTATAATTATTCAATACTAGCTATTTCCCGCAGCTCCGCTGTTTCGTCTCAAAAAAAGAATAAGCTGGTAATTTGTTTGATATGAATTTGCATTATATTCCGTGTCTTATCCCGTATCTCGCTATATGTCCCATCTCGTTACCGTCAAAGTGTCCCGTTTCGTTTCATACAAGTTTCACCTTTCCTTGCAGTTTTCAAAATATGGATTGGACTTATTATTTCTTACTAACAAACAAACTTCACTAACTTCAAAACAAGTTTCATTCAGTTAATATTTCATAATGAGATGAAAAATCCAAATAATATATTATAATTTTCTACTATCCACAAATAAAAAATATATAACGTGTACCAATTCAAAAATGAGTTATGTATTATACCTACATTATATGCCTTATTTCATCCCCTTAGGAATGGAATTGGTAAAATCCAATAAATGTATTATTAATATTTACTGACCACAAACGCAAATACACTTTTAAAATGATGAAATTTCATATAAACTTCCATTCATAAGGGATGCATCACTCTTCCACTTGGGGGTATATTTCTAAAATAAAAAATGACGTAAGTATATATTATATATATGTATAGATAGCTTATATTTCTCATTAATTTTTACAAAAAAAATAAAAACATACATATTTTTACTCAGTTTAAATTTTATGTTTAAATATTGATCATGCTCCAATATTTTTGGTGAAGTGCTGGTAAAGAGCCCAGCGCTATAACGAACTCAACAATATAATAGTAGTATTTAGTATTAGTCTGTCAGTATCCTACTCACTATTTTGTATCGCATAAAAAATCCGCTTTTCCTCATTCCCTTGCGATTTTCAGTTAATCCCATAGAATTAATTTATTTTCATATTATATTAATCAACTTTTAATCAAAAGTTGAAAGTAAAATCGCAAGTAACTTGCCTTTCTACTGGACGATATATCGCGGCAAATTCCGGTTCAACTACGGGATATATCGATCCTTATCTACTACATCGAAACTTAATTTGTAAGGTTTTTTATAAAACCTTATTATTTTTTGATGTGAATGTACTCTAGAGCTATTCACACGAAAATTATGCAGATTTAACTGGAACTTGACTTGTACCGGCTTAATGTATAGTTCTACTAATATTATAAATGCGAAAGTTTGTGAGGGTGTATTGTATGTGTGTATGTGTATATATTTGCTACTCTTTAACACAACACAAAAAACCAATTTAATAACCTCAGCGGAATTGATCGAATAAGGATAATGCAAAATCATTGTTAAGTCAATAAAAACTAAAAATATTGATTCATATCATACGCATCTATTATGTTTTAATCTGTCTCTTATTTTCATTCTGCTAGGCGAAAGAGCTTTACAAACAGGACAAATTTAGTATAAATTACTCCTTAAGTAAGTAGATATATTTTGTAACACTCATTTGTATAATGTCGGCGTTCAAACATTCCCCAAAATCTATCCTAAAAGTCCCTCAACTGTACACGTGCACATTGCACATTCACATAACCAATAACACTGCTCAATTTTTAATACTTTAAGCCGAATCGATGCAAAACAAAGTTTGCAATAGCGAGACAGACCGTTTAATCAGTCTGCACAGACACAAGGTACGGTCAACAAGAAATTCGTACTCATCACCTATTGTGTGTGTAATTTTATACCTTACTGCAACGAGCTAAGAACCGAGTTGATCTTGTACTTCTGATACTGACTGTATTTTCCACTAAATGACCATCCCTCCTCTGTACCGCATCCACAAACAGTTGAGTCGGTGAGTGTAGCAAACAACATAGTGTTTAAAATGAATAGAGGTGACGTTAATATTTATTTTAAAATATTTTTTATAAACGGTAAATGCGATAATGTAATGTGATTGTGGGTAAACTTTCTGTCATAAAATAAATTCAATAAAAGTGCGTGTCATAAGTAGTTCTAATAATATTTAGCTCTAGTACTTTTTCTCTTAAAGTTCACAGTACCTAATAATAATTTACTCCGTAAACTATTCATTTACTTCGAGTCAAATTTTGGTTTTGGTTTTAAAACTGTCATATATGTAACATTTACTGAGAAAAGGTGCTTTGTGGAGGGCAGGCAGGTACTTACGACGATACTTACATAGGTAATATAGATAGCTATATTATAAACCAAGCAAGTGAAACTTCTTGAGTGACTTTGCTGCACAAGGTATCTTTTCTGGTGGTAGTCACATATACCATGTTTTCTAACGGAAGCTTAGAAGGAAAATTTTGCACGGGTATTTTAACACCTACTTAACTATTCAGTAGGTACTTTAATTATAATTTGCTATTAAAACATGACCTCTTGATACAAGTGTACTTCACTAAATAGGATATCACAAAAATCTATACATATGTAGTTGTTATAGAAATTCAACATTTTTAATTTTGATTTTTTTAATTTATAGGTCTGTCTACTCTACAAGTTTACAGAGTCTGTAGTCCGCCTCCCATGTCGTTCCCGCGCCCTCGCCCGCCGGGGCCAGCGGAAGTACTCCGCCGACCGGATTCATTTCTGGTTTTCGCTACTCTTTTGTCTTAAACTGTTTTTGCAACTTGTCTTCTCCCTCTTCGAGAAATGTTTACCTACTTATTTCTCCAATTCAATCCCCGTCCCTAAGCCAAGTTCGCCGACAGCGACGAAATTAAAAAGGTAGACTGTCATATTGCTGCTACTCGTCTTTGTATTTACCGACTCACACAGACGCGGAATTAGATTTTAATATTTAAGTTTTTAGACATTGATTTTTTAAACTTTTACTCGAAAATTTACCCGACGAACGTTCACCTTTGCTGTCGTGAATATTCATTGGGTAAATTTTCATATACATTTAAGTATTATAGGTATGCATTAATTTATAGTAACAATTACTCTTACTTCATAATAGTGACGTATGATTTCAGCCGATCATTTCAATAGAGGATAGGCATAACAGTACTTCCAAAGAGAGTTAACGTCAAATACACGGCTGGCCGTAAAATCACACCTGAATCTTTTGATATTTTAAGCGATCTTTGGGCTTCTGAATGAATTAAAGCAATAATAAGCAAGCATGTCAAATCAATTGGATTTTAAAATGATTTTTTTTGTAAAGCATTGAGTGAAGAAACCTT
The DNA here is from genome assembly GCF_027563975.2 of Plodia interpunctella. Lineage (NCBI taxonomy): Eukaryota > Metazoa > Arthropoda > Insecta > Lepidoptera > Pyralidae > Plodia > Plodia interpunctella. The sequence continues at coordinate 8,983,644 of NC_071324.2, read as the reverse complement.
CGTACGTACATTAGGAATGAAATTTCCAAAAATCCTTTTTAAGCGGACATCTCATAATCACAATATACCTTTCTAATTTTCATTTTAATTGATTTAGTATTCGAGATTTCATGATGAGTCAGTGAATGTTTTTCACTTTTATATAGATATCAATCAAGTAAAGTACACTTGGTTTTTAAACTTAGTATAAATTTGGCTAAGAGAGTACAGTTCACCTGATACCGGAGATATTTCTATAACAGCCTGTGTGAGATTCGGATTGCCTTTAAAAAGCTCAAAAACAGCAACGGGCGAAGATGGAATCACAGCGAATCTTCAAACTTCTCGAGTGGAAAAGATTTTCAATTGTTGTTAATTTATTATTTGCCAAAACGACAACTCTTTCTGAATCAATCAGCTCCAAAATAGCACAATTTGTGACATACGAAGATGATACTAATAAAGAATGTGAGGATGAAATTATGTATCCGTTTAGAGTTACATTTTCGCCCATAAATCGATCAGGTGACCACATTGCCATGGAATAAAAATTTCTATGAAATTTCTATGAAAATTTATCTCAGAAATCTGAGATAAATTTTCATAGAAAAAAAAATCGTATTTAAAGTCGTACATAACTACAAGCGAATTGGACAACGGTTTTCAATTAACATCAGCAGAACAAACAGGTGAACCACTCTCGTGGAGGTTCACACTTTTGTTTACAGAACTGTGTCGTTGTTTAATGGAAAACTGACACATGTACAGATTAATTAACAAACCAGTTTCAATAAATTTATTTTATAGTCGAATTTGTTAAACTATTGCTATAGTTTAACAAATTCGACTATAAAATAAAGTATAAAATAAATACAAGTTGCTACTTGTACTGATCATTTATGTGTAATCTTCTGATAAATTGTACAAATAACATCGAGAAGTACATAAAATCCCATTGCTTGGTTCAAAAGAAGAAAGTTTAGAAACAGGAAGAGGTGGAGGGCGACTTTGTTTTATATTATGTAGTGTAATCACAGATCTAACTCGATTCCTCTATAATAATCATCTCAGAATGTACTTGCCTTTTCAAGTCACGTATAGAACGTTACGAATTATATATTTTTAGGAATATAATAGTGAAATCGTGAATGCAAGATAGGTATATCACCACCTATCTTACGTTTTGAATTCTGGCGAGATATTGCAATACCGGCTAAATCAAAAGCGCGACTCGAGTTTGGCGTACTCACACGAGGCCATATCGGTCGTATCTCTGTCTATACTACACCTAAGTATTTACGGGCAATAATCCCGCCTGCAGCCCCCCGCACCCCGCTCAAACAACCTACACCCACGGACTCTCCATCTACTCATTTCGTATGCAATTTTATTCATTATTTGTAATCTACTTCAATCGAATAGGGTCTCAGTATAAATCACTTTTAGGATTTGCTCGGTAGGACGTATGTAGATTGACGCTTTTAGTGTGATATTTAAATGCGATGTGTCTTTGAGCGGTTAGGCACATGGCTAATAAAGATCTTCCACGAAGTGTATGCATGAGGTGCGACCTAAGAAACTCATTTGACTTAAACAAATAACAGTCGCTCTCATTTTATTTTCTTACGCACGCCTTTTAAAACGCCGCGCACCACGGATTGTTTTGATCCGTTGCCTGAGAGCCGACCCCATTGTGCACACAATATTCTTCTCCATTCGCATATTACGCTGGTGCTGAAAAAAATTATTCATTATTTTGACTGTGGAACTCATTGCTACACTTTGAACACTACTGATTTTATGTTGTAACGAAATGTTGTGATTTATTTTATCATTGTTACTGTAAATTGGGACTCTATTAGGTTTGTCAACCAAATTACGTATAATTATTGGCAAATGAGAAAATCAATGTCCTATTTTCGACTCCTCTCTATAACTAAATAAAAATATCTTTTCTAATACATCTGATAAATTTTGATAAACGAAAGAAATAAAACTTTATAAATAGCTTCATATAGGTAAAATTAAAATAAACATTTGTTATGTATGTTATAATAAATAAAATGTATGTTATAATAAACCTTTAAAGGGTATTTCTCTTATCTCGTCACGGTGTAGCTCTGAACAATAGCAATGGCCAATATCGAACACCGGTACTGTAACATATTAAAATAAATGAAAATTCCGTATCAAAATCTGAAATCCTAACAATACAGCAGTAAATGGCGTTTACAGATCATTTAGTACGAAACGCGCAAAATTGTGGTTTGTTCCTTTTGTTACTCATAAATAATTGTTTGATGTATAAATAAAATATATTGTTTATTTTTTTACTATTACTTATTCAGATTTTCATGCAGTCTCTAATTTATTACCTCTGTCCTTATTGCTTTTGATACCTCGGTAGATACCATTATGAAGACCGCCAAATGATTTTCTGGTTAGAAACAAAGCTGTAACTATAACAAAACGGCAATAGTATATCATTGTATAACTATTACAAAATAGCTAATTACTTAAGATCAGACCTAGATAAATCCCTTTTCTTAGCAATTCCCTACTAATTCTCTCAAAGGATTTACTGATATTTTATGACATACTACTTCCTTCATGACTGAAAAAAAATCTTCTTTTAAAGTCGAGGTAAGGGCTATCTTAGTATTAACTCAGATTGAATGAAACTAGGTTATAAAATGGCGTAACTACAGGGTGACAAATAGGCAATTCGCCACGGGCCCCTAACTTCGCAAGGGGCCCCCTTTCTGCTGGTCGCTTCGAATAAAGACGTGATATTGCTGTCTGTCCAGTGTTCCAACCATTACGCCACTGACTACTAATAGGTAGAAAATTATATACTTTATCTATTTATAATAAACATAGTTTTAGTTATTTTTGCTGACGACTCAATGTAAGTTGGAGCAACTAAGCACATCACGCATAATAATATAAATATCTTGAATTATATAGGAAATAAATAAGTATAGTAGGTACTTTTTCTGACAATCCGACATTGCGTACAAATGGAGACATCAGTAAAATTAAGCAATTGAACCAATGAGAATGCATCAAAATTATCTAAGCGTAAAATTTCAAACAATAGTATGGCTTGATGAAGCGTGAAGGAACGTGGCTATTGGGAGTGGCACCTCTGTAAAGTATACTTGTTGGAAACGGTGGCAATTCCAACTTAACAGCATTGCTTTGATCTTACATGAAAAATTCAACGTAGATTCTGAGAGCGAGGAAATAGTTACATTGTGGCAACTGGGTGTGTGTGTACGTGTTAAGGTCAAAATGAGAACAGCCGGGCATTTTAATAATGGTTAGGCATTTTGTTTATTTGGTGACTTTTTATTTTTCTTATTATCTGTTTAATATTATTATTATAAATATTCTGATATAATATTATGGTACAGTACTTATCATTAAAAAAATAATTGATCAAAATATATTTTGTGTTTCAACTCGAGAAGTCTTCTAATATAATAAATAGAAAAATAAAACGAGAACTGTCTGATTGAATATTTACCCTGTTATTTATAAAAAAGTAAAAACACACGTACGCGTAAGCTTAAGTTTGTTTTGTCTCTGTCAATGTCAAACATCATACAATGCGATAGTAATAAAACATAAAGTATGCTTTGACTTTTTTTATAAATAACGGGGCTACCTACTTTATAAGTTTTAAAAGCTTCTTTTTTATGAACATGATGTCGCATTACAGATATTTCTGATACAATAAATAGTTAATCACCACAGGAATAGTTTATACCATGCAATTTACTCATAGATGCCAAAATAGTTTGATAGTTTGATAGGTATGATGGATTTATGTTCTACTGACCTAAATTGAAGCATTAAGCGAGCTCTTAGACTAACTTTTTTTTTAAAATCTAATACAAGATTGAACTAATTACATCTTGTTCCAAACTGGTCTATTAGGTAAAGAAATACAATTTAGTTATATCTACACTACTTTTAAATACTATTTGCTAAAAATTAACAAACGATAGGTACACACATTTTTCATGTAGGTCTTTGTTCGAAACTCGAAGTCTATTAGCCAGCAGGCTTTTTTAAAGGAGATGATGAAGTAAATTTTGGTACTTGTCTTAGTTCGTTATTTCGCTAATAAAACAAAAGATAATGCATAATATCTACTATTGAAAAATCTCTACTACCCGGCCGAATTAACTGTTGACCATTTACGTGGAACTCCAGTTCCAGTTTCACCTCCTCGCGCGTCCTGTTGTTACAATACGGTCAGTATATAGGGTACTTCCTTTGCTAATTATTGTCGTGTTATTTGCGTTGCTTATTTTGCACACCGTACTAGAGTGTAGACGTGTAAGCTTCATAGATGTCAAATCAAATTTTAAACTGTTTGTGCAAATTATGATTTTCTTGGGATTAAAATCAAAAACTAATTCTCTCGCTCATCCTCGTCTTCTCAGTTTCATTCGAGGTTGTGATGCCACAAAGCCCAAAGTTAGCTTAAAAATTAAGCACTACTGAATTCAGAACTGTAAATGTTCTAACTTTAGCAGATCCAACTATGAAGTAATCGAACATTCGGAGTTTAGGCTGAGCATTTAGAATAAATTGGGTGAGCCGGGTATTTTCGGAAATTTGTACGATTGTCCCAATTATACTCTTTCAATACAGTTTACAATTACTTTTATTCTTTCCGTGTATTCGTGTAAGTGAGTGGTATTTGTAAAGCATACCATGGATTTTTTGTTCTCATTATATAATTAATTAATTTTTTAATTCCAAGTTAATGTTGCATAATTAAAATACTTTTCAGTGTAGTTTATATGTGATTACCAATTTTAAAAAATAATAATAATTGAATCGTAAAATTAAAGCGACTTAACGCTAGAGATAAGACTATACCAACCACACTACTTAGGAGCGATTTGTGTGTAGGTGAGGTAGTAATGAGATAAGTGATTAAGGTCAGGGCATTGTAATGGCCGGCGTATCGCTAATCGCGTGAACGACGCGTGCGGCCACGGCAAGAGCGGAGAAGCGATTGAGAACAGCAGAACACGCCGCCGCGCGTCGCGAGACCCAATTGGTCCGTCGCTCGCGGCCCGCCCAGGGGAGGGGGCAGCGCACACACTCTCACACTCACCTAAGATAATTTATTTTATGTTATACCGTTTGAATATTTTATATCTGTGTGAGTTTTTTCGGTCGGTATGCGTTCAGTGTGAAATATTCGCGCGATAAGAAAGAAGAGGGGAACAGATCGATCGGGACGTTGCGCTTTTTATTTCGATACTTGCCGGTTATTGTCATAGCTTAATTGTAGAGGTGCGGTGACTTTACTACATCGTAGTGTTTGTCCATTTCGTCGACACACATTCCTTTTGAAATTTGGTCAAAATTCTCATAAAATCTATTACTTACATTAGATAAGTAATATACCAAATTTTACTATTTTGTAACTTTTAAACGAATCATCTACAATCACAAATAACTTCATTCAACATTGTGTACCTGTTCACACAAACACTATGCATTTGTACGCCTAATGGATTTGATTCGTAAATTTATGAATGAATATGTATAGGTACATATATAGTTTTGTTTATTTTATTTAAATTAATGATACCAAATGGTAATTTTGAAAATAAGTTGATTTTGTTAATAAAGTAGCTTCTCATTAGTGATAAAAAAGTATAACTTTATTACAACCTGACAGGTTGTAAATACTAGAACAGTACAAATCGGGTAAAATAAGTTTAACTTCAGAAGCCACTATATATCACTCGAACACGTTGTATACATTTGTAAGTAATACAGACTCAGATGAAACACATTCAAAGAGCGTTTAATACTGTCACCGCGAACATGTTCCAACCGCTAAAGCGACCCCAGTAATATAAGCCATGGAGTACACTACAGGCCACAATCGTATACATCACCAGCGGGCTCCTATAGAACTACTTATCCGCGCTCAGTCGCTGTTGTAGGAAAATAAAAATTACAAATGTCGTGGTTACCTTTAATCAAATGCAAAGCTATCATTAAGTCGACGCTTCGGCAAAGTCGCTCGTCGTGCGCAGCGTCACTGTTAATTATCACAATATATATGTGTAAAATAAAATAAAGGAGACCGCTTCGCACCAATACTAACATAAAAAATACGAGAAAAGAAAGAGAAGCTAAAAAGAAAGGAGTGCATCTACCCCCACCTCCGATTGCCCCCACCGCGGCGGGCCGCCCCTGCGGCGGCGCCACCCACCGCACCGCAAAAATCGAGAGCGTCGACGACGGCGCGGGGTCAAACGGCGACGCGAGCGTGAAAAGAAGGAGCGGTGTGCGAGAACCACGCACACTAGGACAAGCGTGCGTGCGTGAGCGAGACGTGTGCGAGCGAGCGAGACAGCGGCGCCAATTACTATCACCTGGCGGGCTGCTACCGCATTACCCACTGCCGCCGCGCGCGCTACACGCGCCCGCTGCATCTCGCGGCTCGCTCCTCTTGTCTCGGACTACCCGAGTCTGCACTTCAATCGATACCACCGGCTACCGTCGCGAGTGCACCCCGACCTACCCTGGCAAGACCCAGGCGAAGCCGAGCGCAAGGACTAGTGACAACATGCAACTGTGAAGTGTGTGCGGACTGTGACAAAGACCTTATCCACGTGATTATTTACAAGTTTTCCACCAAGTTCCACTGTGGAAAATGACGTCCCAATTCGCCTTCAGAGGATCTCCGCCGAACCAGGTAAAAATACAAATTATGAACTCCTTTGTGCTGATAACTTTGACTCTACATTCTTTATGAATTTTGCAAAGCGATATTTTCATATCTGATTTATCTATATTTTTGTAATGTATTACACTCACGTGGTTACTTTTTGATAAAATAATTGTTCTGTATGTTCATACACATTTAATAACAAATAATACCGTCGTTCAAATATCAATTTTAAAAGATATGTGTGACACTCTGTGGTCTAACTACCAAAATGTAGAGTTAACTATAATTGTCTTTAAAATTTATTTAACGTTTGTTTTACTTATTTTATCCACATCAGAAAATTGTGTTGTTGTATATTCTTCTAATCATTTTTGTAATGATTAGAAGAATATACAACACTTTAAAATTTGTTATTGTGTTGTGAGACTACACGACATACACTGAAATTACGACTTAAACAGTACTTATCAAAGTCTAAAAATACAAGACACTCCCAAAATAATTTGTACATAAAGTGCATGTTATGTCATTATTTTTATCTACAAAATATAGTTTTATTTATTCATGTAACTGCAATTAAATTTAATTGATGATTTATTTGGAATAGTCGCATCGCACTTCTGGTTGAAAACTGGAATGCACGGTTAAGATGATTTGAACCATCACTTCTAAGTCTATTTCAAACTCATTTTTTTATTACCAAATAGGTACTTAATATGACATTAGTTTTTAAATTATATTTTCTATGACACATAATATTAACTCTGGAGATGTGAAATTTCTAACAAGACTTGGATATTTATACAATTGCTCAAAATAAATTCACAGACAATATCGATTATAATTTCAGTTGGATTACAGTTGAATATCGATTGTATCACAATTATTTTACCGTTTTGCTGTTGCGACAATAGTTGTCAGATTCATGGATCACCACTGAAGCAAAAACCGAAGTTGCCGTAGTATAGGTTTCGAAAAAATTAACGAACTTAACTTTTAAAAAATATGACTGAACATTCGAGGTCCAATTGTAATCCAGCTAAAGTTATAAGCGCGACTGTGGAGACCTATTCCTGTAAATTTGAATTATTTTATTTCATTTGTTATTACTGTATAATATTTTAAATTAAAAATATATTAATCACCTCTTTTTATAAAGTCGGTTACAGTCTACTTTGCTAATTAAATGACGATACGACATTTATAGGCAGTTAGGATTACACACGCAAATTCGAAGTCTCTTATTTTCATATCGCCGACAACCATAACATCTCTATCCCATTATCATTAAGTTACAATAACTATCAAGCTACTTAATTTATAATATAGGTATAATTATAAGTATGAAGTTATTTATAAAAATTCTGATTAGACGATAGTGAAATTTTGTTCAGTTCTCATGTTATAGGAAGAAAATAATATTTCTGTAACGGAGTATAGTCATCATAGTGATATTAAACGAAGCAATGTACTTGCGTTTGTGTACTAAATTATTCTGATTTTTTTTTAATTAATAATTTTTCTGATTTTTTTTATTATTGTGCTACAAACTTCAGTCGTGATAGGTCATGATAAACGAATTGCAAATTCTCACTAGACATGGCGTAGTGCAAAAATGCAATTCGATTTTGATTGTTGAATTCGTACCGTACTGCCAATTATTGACTTTAATTCATGCTATGTTAATTATTTATCACTTTCTCCGATTGTACAAATTTTTACAAGCTTTTATTTAGTTTCGTCTGTCCCGTCTGTCTGCAATTTAAATTTCACCTACCTCCACTAGTTCTACAGAGTTATAACTTAGGTATATATACTTGCTATTTCTATGATAATGCATTATCATGATATGTTCGATCGGATTTTACACCTAGGATCGGCTCCCATTGAGAGAAACTACAATGGTAAACTGCGCACGAACATGATGTTTTTGTCGCGTTTTGATTGTCATTTCAACAAATAATATAATTGCGAAAGTAAAAGAAAAAGACCTAAAGAAAAAGAAATCTGTGTTTGTTTACTTTTTAGTTATTTACGGTTTATCTACTTATTGTATTTTAAATTTCACATTCCTCTTTCCATCATTTGAATCTTTTAATGCGAAACATACTCAGTAATCGTGAAATCTCGAAAAATACTAGGACGTCACTATAATCGTGATTACTAAATGTAATCATGATTATTATAATCGTATACGTGATAAAAGCATACCTACAATCTGCATCGTTTAATCGATTGTGATAAATCATGAAATTATTGCGAAGTAATTATAATTAAAATAATTGCATTTCGTGTAATCTGTAAAATTGTAATCAAATATTACTTGCGATTACAATTACTTGTTACGTTGGCAAGTAATCATGATTAATTATAAATTATTATTAAACAAATTACAAATATTACGACATTACAAACGACATGCTTACGCTTACCTGCTCTTTTTATTTCTTCAATGGAAGTTTATTGCATTTAGGTTTAATATAACTTGACATTGTTATAAATTAAAAAATCAAATAAAACATGACATATGAATTACGATAAAAATAACAATAAAAATCCGAAAGGATATAAGATTCGGTTTGCTTATATTTTATACGGGTTATTGAAAGATTCTGTCAACATACAACTTTCAACTTAATTCAATAAAAACATTCCGATTATATTAATAAAATATATGTGTTATTCAATTTAGTAATCAGAACTATGGTTAGGTACTATATAAAAATTACCAACTAGTGCGTGATGCAAACCGATTATGAATTATAATCAATTTGCGGAGTTGATAAAAATTATGACTTGATCAAAATTTTCAATCAAGTGTTTTAAATCATATTATCTAAGGTAGAAGGTTTATTTAAAGAATTGCCGCTAATGGCAAATTGACACTTTTTTGTTTACAAACTATTGGTTATGGCAAATTGACTATGACAAATCATTTTCATTGGGATTGCGTTATGTTAATAACGCAATCCCAATGAAATGAAAAATTGTTTGTTTTGTACCATTGCTCAATTTCTTAGTTCATCTGTAATTTTCCGGCTAAGAAAATAAATTAGAGATTGGTTATCCTTAAACAATTTGTAAAATGAAAAGTGCCAATCTTATATTCTAAACTTGGACCTCGCGAACATAATACATTTTTACAAAATTGTGAATATTTCAAAAATGACTGAACCGATTTTGATGCCCCACGAACTAAAAAATCTATTGGCATATTCTACATACCTTTTAAATTTCATCAAAATCGGCCCTACGGTTCGAAAGTTATTGAGTTACGAACGAACATACATACAAAAAAAATATTTTTGCCCCAAGTAGGATGTTAGACTTCGCTCGCTCGGTCAATAAATCATGGATTTTCATTGGCTAAACAATAATACATAAGTACAATGGCGCTATGGTGTCGATTGATCAAAGCTTCTCTTTCTCAGCGAGATTGGTCGAACATTCAATACTTTCATGATCAAACAAATAATCATAAATTGTATTTGTTTGATAGATTAAATTTTATTCTGTACACCTAGCAACGCACTTATGCACCTTCAAGGTGCATAAGCACCTTCAATATTTGTTAAAAATCAAATTACAAAAAATAACTATTTTGAAAGTCGTTGAAAGTAGTTTTGGCGCAATCAAAGTTATTAAAATATTATCTCTTTTAATTTTACTATGCTGCACTCAGTCGTGTTACACGCGTAATTACCTATTTAAAAATATTTTTTAAGGTATCTATCAACTTACGTTTTCATGCACAGTAGCGCCATCTACTATATAAAGCGCTATTGACTATTAGCCCTTTTCACCAAATTCTACAGAATCGAGACTTTAGGTATAAAATTATTACAAAATGTCATAAGAATTGGCCCAGCAGAAATTATTAAATGACTGGTGGCTATGTGCGACGATATGGACAGGACATGTGATGAGGCAAAATGCCCTACCTAAACTTGAAAAATGTAGAGGACGACCATAAGCACAGTAAACAGAATGTACTAATTAAACGAAAGTACTTGCAAAACTAGTGATAAACAAAAACCATTTTTTTATTTGCAAAACATAAACACTAATTTTACAATTGATCTGAATAAGCCTCTTATTGCTTTCGTGGCTTGAAATCTAACATTATCTGTGGAGTGCATGTTGTTAATAAATTAATTTCGCGACTCCCTTCCTTATCAGATATCACTTTATTAAACCATGCCCGTATTAATATTGGGATACACTTATCTACCAATTCAGTTAGTAAGCTATAATTAAAATGGTGAAAAGTAGTTAATAAAGATAATACTATGGAAATATATCAGCCAACGGACGTATGCGTGCTGAACCATCTACTCCTGCTATCTGCAAGATAAGACTTACATTTAGGGGAGGGGAAATTCCCCTGATAAGGGGGGATTATACGCATTACTTCTTAATTTCGGAGCCTTTTCACTTTCGTTAATTCAGTCGACAACAGCACTCATTTTACCAATCTTTATACCATATTAAAACCGTCATAAAATTCGTTTAAATACTTAGTTAATAGGAATGCGAAGTTTTTTAATGCCAGGCCGGGTCCCATTGCCTTCATGGTACGTTTTTATTTAAATAGCAATTAAGTACAAGAATGGGCTGTAAAGGTTTGTATTGCGTTGTATCGTACGCTTTAGAGCTGGCCCTCAGACCGCAACACTGCGTGGCATCATTTTTCCTCTTCAAATAAAAATGTTTAACCACTCGCTTTATTTACCCAGAACGACTTCTTGCGACTAAAACTTCTCTTGACAAATTTTTTGCTTCTAAACTTTTGAAATTTGGACTTCGCACGTGATGTTGCTTTTGTATGCCGTTCGAGAAACAAAAACTAAAATAAAAATACGTCTAAATATAGGCAGATATTTCTCTCGCCTCTTTGAAACACCTCATAAATTCTAGAATCATCAGTGAAATAATCACAGCAATAAACAAAGTATTTCATTAAACTGCATTCATATGACGTCATCAGCAGAAAAATAACTTTCCCATAACTCTCCTCCAATACATACTAATATTATAAAAGTCTGTCTATCTGTCTGTCTGTCCGTTCTGCTTGTAGTTAAAGACTTTTTTCAAAAATCTACTCCCGTATGACCTAAATGTGGAGGGGGGGGGGGAGTTTATATGAAAATCGTGTCTGTTCCGCTTTTGTTAACAAATTCACGCGGTTTAATAAATTCTGGCAGAAATGTCACTAGATGAGTTCATTTATATGTACACCATCATATTGTTCCATTTTTACAATAAAATTCATACCTTGTACGTTTATTATAAAAAATACTGTTACGTCGTTTGAACAACTGATAGGTCTTAGTAATAAAAAAAATTGAACCTTTTAAATTCAGGTTTAAGTTTAAGCACTAACTAATTTATTTTACAACTCAGTATACTATTTCTATGCTAAATCATAGCACATTTATCTCCGAGCCTAAGTGAAATCAACCCTCTTTCTTTCCTTATACTCACACGCTGAATTATTATGATCTTATAAAATTCATGTACGAATTTCGAGCAAGCGTGAAGGGTCCAAATTGAATGCGTTAGGAAGCCATTCTATATGAAACACCGCCATGCCAGCCCGTTATACATAATGTAGAGAAGGGTTGCTCTACTTTGTAAACAGTTGTTTAACTATACCGTTTTGCACCCTAACTTGAGAAGATTGTACAAGAGTAGCAAAGCATCTCAGCTTACAAAAACATCGTGTGATTTGTGATAATTATTGTTGTAATAAAAATAAACTTGTTTTCACCTTTAAATAAATGTCTTTGACAGAGTGCAAATAAATATTATCTGTCCAGTTGCGCGCATTACTTGCGTTTGCATTTCACAAACAAGATGGAACAAAAGGCTACAAAGTTGTTTTTATTTAGGTCATGCGAGTGAAGCGGGGCGTGCGGACGAGTGTCAACTTTCAGATTAATATTTTGTACCTTAATATGCCTAAAGGCACGGGGATTGCTTACAACCAGCTCGTTACCGAACCGTATCTAATTGTTTATTTTCACTTCGGCCGTGTGCATAAAAAAAGAAATGCTTTTTGATCTTCATGAGATTAATTTAGCACCCCATGAAAATGTGAGCTATAAATATGCTAGATGTGACATTGATCGTCTTGATAATATTATGTCGTGGAAGGTAAAAAAATTTCTATGCTCATTAATTTTCAGGACCTGCAGTAATGAAGTGAACATGCGTGCACGGTCTCCAAACACGAAAACCGAAAAGCAAAACCTTCGCCATTCATTTAACTTCGTAATGAGCCATGAACAATTCTCATCATTTCTGCACATTCAGCCGCTCGCTCTGACCCCTTTTCTTCGGATTCATAATTTAACGTTTCATACCTTTTTTCGACTTCAATAAAGCATCATAAAGAGCTGTGATCAAGTAAATGTTCGTTTGGTAACCTATTGTTCTTGATAATGAGCCAAATGTAACGCAAGTATTCGAATAAAGTTGGTGTTATGCGATATCCCTCGGAAACTGAAACCTTTGTTAAACAGTCCGTCCATACAGCTGTCGTTTTACGTTTTAAAATGTTTATGGCAGAGGTGTTCATTATTAAAATAATTTTCTTTTCAGTATTTATTATAATTTAATAATCTTTGACTGGACCTTCTACTTCGTTCGATTGGTAAAATATACATGTGACGTACATATGTAGTTTTTCATATTTTTAATCATAATAACGAAAAATGAAACTCATTCAATGAAACCTCAGAGCGTAAACTGTGTAGCACCTTTAATACCGTAATCGACACCTTATTAAGCGGGGGTTAAAATCGGTCTCGAGTTAACCTCTCCTCGAGTCGCCGAGACTCATCCTAATCAGATAGGTGAATGAAACGCCGGTTCCCAGAAAATTTAATTAATTTCTCCGAAATGAAGGAGCTTCTCGCGGTCATAATAAATTTCCAAGTCTCGTTACGGCCGACGACGAATTTCTGATAGTGATGTCCATTCGAGCCCAGCACAACCGGATCCGTGCAACTGTGTGCGTGCGATCGCCAAGAACTTTGATCGACCCTCCATGGCCTTTCAGTTATGATTCCTCTCTCTACGCAATAAAGCATTAATCGCAATACCTCTTATTGGTTCGTGTTCTTTTTTATTTCATAAATGGCATTGCTTTGGTGATTTACTTTGAGATTGTAAGGAAATATTGCAGCGCTTATTGATGTTAAAGATGTTAGTAATATATATTATAAATTTCTACTTATACTATGTATGTATATTGTATAGCGCAAATTGTATAAAATAACCGAAACAAAAATAGCATACCTAAGTAATTTAATTCATATTAGATCTTTATAAATAGATATCAAAAGGTTTTAATGAGAATAACAAATCTTATAAGAAAAAACTATTTCAGTTGACACCGTTGAGAAATTTCGTATAATGTCGAATAACATGTGTAGAGTGAGATAATTATTACCTGAAAATGCAGAAAAAGGGCATAATACGATCATCAGCACTGTAAACACTGTTCCGCGTCGTTTCAGGCGTCGCACGCGCACCACGAATCTGTCATTAGCGGTCCTAATCAGAGGGAATTGCCATAGAGTGGAAGTTTATTGCTTTGTGAACTTAAAATACACATGTATGACGATTACAGTGTCTCGCCTACACTGCGTCGGATGAGGTGTTCACATATCATTAGTTCACACATCGTCGCGGGAATCGGGCGAGGCGGTACGGCGGCAACGCGACACACGAACAGAAAGAACGACAAGCGAGTTAAATAGTTAAACTTTAATTCGTAATTTCTTATTTGCAACTGTTACATAAAAAATCAATACTTAGCACAATAAAACAACAACAATAAATATAATTAACACCAAATAATTTATAGACATTTTCTTGACTTTGACATAAAAAGTAGTAATCAATATTCACAACCATAAAAAAATATCGCAGCCATATTCTACACCAACACTAGACTTATTACATTTTACACACGATGTTAACCTATATATTTAACTTGATTACCAAGTAATTATATTAGTCTCGGTTAATAACTACATAAAACCAAAATAATGAAAAGCAAACTTTTATAGCCATCATTATCTATTAAATCAAAATTCTTAGCAGGAAGTTTTAATGTATAATCACAGCAGTAAAAATAATTCAAACACTATAATAATAATTAAGCTAAGACGTAAACCAAGCACTAGTTACAATTATTCATTCTTAGTTATATTGAAGAAATCGACATTAAAATACTTAGAAAGAAGGTAACGATCCCTTGTCTTAATAAATTGCCTTAATTAATGTATAGAGAAACCTTTAATTTTGGATTCCCTTTACCGAACCTTGAACTTCGTGTGTCGGATAAGTTTCAAACTCTCCATCGTCATATTTTATATTGCTTTCGTTAAAATTATTTAATAGTAAATACTGTAAAAACATGCATCATTTATACCGATATATTTAAATAACAATGATGAAATTAATTAAATTTTGTGTTTTAATTTCAGTGTTATATTTCTTTTTTAAAGTCTTGTCAAAGCAAACACATTTATAATAATTTATATTGTACGGACCAAAGAACAGAAACTGTTGATTATCTGCAATACTTGCCATTTTAGTTATCCGTATGCGTGTCACGTGTCACTTGAAATATCCTGTACTTTCTGTAGCGGCAGTCACGGGCTAATGAATGCCATTTGCCAAAATATCTTTTCAGAAATTTTACATAATGTTACATGAATTACTTTTTCTTTACTTTTAATTATTACTCTTCAGTAATAATTAAGAGTAAAACTGTTTTTAAAATTACAAGTGTATATAAAAATTATAAATTCGTAAAATTGTTCACAGTTGTCATTTTTAAGGTTTATAAAAAACAATCGTAAAGACTGTTTGTTATCATTAAATCATTACCTAATTCCACCAAATTAGAATAGGTATCAAAAAAGTTTTACTTTTTATTTTCCACTTTTTTTTCTCATCACTCCAATTCGAGTATAATTAAATCGGGCCAAAATACAATTCGTCCCCGTCCCTACACTGAGTTATTTTGGTAATACAGTCGTCGATTAGTGAGTAACGACAGGGCGACGCAATAAAGGTCCGCTAAGAGCAGCGCGGGATGTTTTGAATCGCCACCGCTTTAATAGCAGCTGTATTAACCGATAATTCAAATTTCGAACCGCACCGTTCTAAAACCAACATGGCACAACACTAGATAGCCATTTACTCGACATAACGGGTCAGGAGAGAATTGTGCGGTGTGTCGCGTGTTGCTTTTCATTTTAGGTCACTACGAAATTGTCGAAAAGTCATTGTTTCCTTTATAATTGCATTTGTAAATTGTAATCAACTGCAACATCAGATAATATTTATTCCATCTTTAAGCCTAATACTGCCACAGAACGTGGTGTAGTTAACCAAAAACCTATTTCATTTGATACAATTCTAAAATAGTTATCAAGTGTAATAGAAAACTTTATCCATGAAAAAGTGGCTGAATTGAATAAAACTCATTTCCTTCCAAAATATTATATTTATTGAATAATTATTATATGGATTATATATATGGATTATTATTGAATAATTATAATCCATATATATAATCCATATATAATCCATATATCCTTTCCGCAGCCTCATAAGGTATTCTTTCCTGATCATTATCAAAGTTACGATTGTCTGTTAGCATGTCGTCGCGACTGTGACTTGAATCCGAAGCTAAGGAATTCACCTGGTGATGACTATGAACGCTTAAAACAAAGGACTTTTAAGTGTAAAACGGTCATTTTGAATACTAATGATTAATATCCATTTCAGAAGCACAGGAATGTAACGGTTAAAATTGAGGATATTAAAACAATCTATTTTTTAAATTTCATGTAAGAATCATCGTTATTGGAAGTATAAAATTTATTCAGTTAAAATACGTTTTTTCATATAATAATTATATTATAATAAAATTAAAAAATTTAATAAAAATCTTAAAGATGTTAGATGAAGGTATAAGTAATACTATATTCGGAATTGGAATGTAATATAAAAATATAAGATTCTTGTTGAATACTAATATCAGCCTAATAGTAAAGGCGAGACTATTGCAAAGTTGAGGTGTATATATACACAAAAGAGTAAATCAATGAAAAGACTCAAATGTGCGAACTAAACTGAATGTTTCAAGATACAGTATTCACAATCAAAAATGCAATGTTTCCCTGCACTATGCACTTTATGGCATGCCAACATACCCACAAAGCAGTTACGATTGCATCAATCTAATTTCAGAGTTGATGTAGGAATGCTAGACGTTCTCACATACGGCCATTATTAGGCATAATAATCCTGGCTAATAATAGACAGAAACCAAAACAAGCATGTTTCCCAATTTACCAACCTGCGACAACTTCATTAGTGGAATAAAACGATTTATCGTTCGAATTTTAATCGATTGCTTATTCGAATAAAAAAACCCCGTCGCGAGCACATTTGTGGACTCGATGGAGTGTATCGAACGGGTCTCCGATTCCTTTCGACGCAGTTGCAATTTTATGAATGAGTTGCTTGAATGAAGACTAAAGGTTCGGTTGAGTCAGGTTATACGGTGAGTGAATGTGTAAAAATGTGTGCTTCCGTTGCTAACACATTAAAACAAATAATTTTCAGGCGAATTCTTTAACTCACGCAAAAGTGGCGGCAAGTTGGTACCTATAAAAATACAAATTTGAAAAATTATAATTACAGTAAGCTACCTCGACAAAATTTCCTTTCAAATAAAATAACTAGCTCAAAATCGATTGATACGACACAAACTTTTTATAACACCTCTCTGTTTACGTTACGTGGGTGTTGAAATGCAGCTTGTGGTTTATTTATTGCTGAAAAAATTATTCACATCTATGCCAAAGAAATATTATTATTTTTTTCTGCAGTCACAGCATTCAATAATTTTGAATGAAGTAATTCCTAATACGTTCCAAAAGATCCCGTAAATTTATTTTTATATGTGTGCCGGTAAATAATTTTAATTGCAAATCGTCACACGAAACTCCTTTTACAATCTAGGTATTGTTTTTTGTTTAAGGAAAAGTCATCTCGTGTTTAATATCAAGATCGTTATGAAAGTTTATTATCTTAGCTCTATTGCAAAGTTCACACAATCGTTAAGTGCACAATTTCTATTTATGCAGAGAATGGCTTTACGTTTAACGATAGAATTAGATTCATAGACTGATTACAAAAAAGGAACCACCATAGTACAACATACCCACATTGCTGCTAGATCAGTTTAGTTTGATAACCGACTGTTATATTGCCTACGTTTATTGCCTGAATAATAACAGTTTTACAGTAAATAAATTAAGTTCACTTTCGTACATACAATGGCATAATAATCAACAAGTGATTAGGAGGTAAATATGAATATGTATTCATTTATTTTCTTTACGTGTTTATAATTAATTGTCTTAAATCTTAGAAACCAGTAAGATTTTTCCAAATACTTGTCATTTACTTTATGATTTTTGTAAGTAAATATATATGTATTGAAAATAAAACTATCTAATGTATTATTAGTAAGTATATTATATATATATACTTAATTATAACTTAGGTAGGTAAGGTTTCATTGAAGACAACGATTATTTTCTTCTATACTTTTTTAAGTTTTATTGAAAATTTTATATTTTTTCTCGAATACAAAATTTCTTCTTTTTTCTTTCTTCATAGAAAACACAAACATAAAAAAGCAAGTCACGTAAAAACTACAATACATCCATACTTCATACCACATCGACCTTAACCCAGGGCATCTCAGGGCATACATTCATAATGTTATTAGTAACATATTATATTTTCTATTCTAAGAGTATTAATTTCTCATTTAACACCATTATAACGTATTATCTATACATTAGCTTTGCCGAGTGTCAGAACGCCCTGGTTCCTTCACAATATTTATTCTGCCCTAATTCACCCTAATTAGGAAGGTGTGAGTGTGAATTTCAATGGCGTGATGCATTTGAGGGTGGGCCAAATTCAAACGTTATCTACACAGATATCTTGACACAGGATGTGGCCGAAATAGACATAACGCAGCCGCGATCCGCCATATAATTGTCCAATTAAACAATTTTATGTAAATAACCCAAAATGATACCAAAATTTGAATTATGTTTGAGAAAAGGTGTTTTATCGGGGTGAGTGACCGCGCACATCGGGATTAGTTCTGGAGAAAGCCGCATGTCGGACATATTCATGCTATACCGAGCACACTTAATCACTATATCTTAGATCATTGAAAACTGACTGCAAAAAAATTAGAAGCATGGGCGTTTATTAATTATAGTTTTCCTATTCACGCGATCAGTTGCGCGTCCGCAATTAAGAACGGATCACACGATACGACCGCACACTCTAATAATAACTGATAATCATTCATGACAATGTGAAGAGGACTAAACTTGAAAAACAATTCACACTCGCATCATACGCAACAAAAACTTAATACGGTTTCTGTTCGCTGTTTTTGCTTTGTTAATTTTAATTGCAGTGGTTAAAAATATTATGTCCAAGTTTAATGTTGCTGTTTATTTAATTAGGTGTTAGTGGTTTTTAGTGGAGACTGTTGAAAGGCTTCTAGTTTCTGAATGTTGCTAAGCTGGAGCTGAGCAGTTAATCCTGATTGGCGCTATTGGCGTCCAAGTCTGGCGATCGCTTCCTCCACAGATTAGTTTAGATATCTAGTGTCCGTCGTAAAACTTAGCTTGTCTATTTTTTGTTCGGAAACTTCCAACCTCGAATACTGCGACAGGGGATCAATAACCCTTGAACAGAAAATAAATTTTAAAGACTTAAAAACAACGACCATAAAACCCAGCAAGCAAGCAAGGTCTTTAATCAGATTTAACCGACTTTTGAAGAGGTAGAGATTATCAAGTCGACATTTCTTTGTTTCCTCAATGATTCTTATTCTGTCGTGGTCTATATTTGTTAAAATTATAAAAATATATGTTCAAATCTTTAAAATAAATCTTTTGTATCGTATCTTGTTCATACAACGCATACAAGAGTAAATCAGATTGTAGAATCAATGAAACCGTAACATTAACAATGCAAGTGTGTGCAACTTCAATCTAGATAAAAGTATTTACATAAAATTTAAATTAAATTATTATATTTATTTTGCATTAATCCCCACACAGCTTAACAATCTGTGGCTACACGCACGAAAATATCTTGTGACTGTAGAACAAATGATTTTATTACAGATACCAATCAGTGGCAATTAACCTGATGTTAAGAAGAGGAAAAAATGTGCTAGATTGGAATATTTCGCACACGCTTTTCTCAAGACGAGGAATGTTCGCGGGTAGCGTGACGCTCGGCTCCTTATCAGCATATCTATCAAATTGTGATACTTTTTCTAGGGCGATTATGTGCGAAAAAGGATTATATGGCAACCTCGATATTAAAACAATAGTATCGCATATCAGCGTTCATAATGGTTGAGTGCATCACGTGGTGCTTGTTATCCAACAACAGCAAGAACATGCTGTCGACAACGGTCGCAATAGCCTTAGAGCGTACTGTAAACATGGAGCCTAATACGTTGGTTGTGCTCGACCCTTTGTCCAATACTACAAGATTACCGTAACACACCCGTTCCTTGCCCTGTCACGAGAATGTACTTCCACATATTAAACATTAGCAAATACCGCATCCAACGAAGCATACGGTGTCTTATCGTAAATTTAATACTTTAATGATGTCTCCAAAGGTCCGACTTTGATAAAAAAGGCCAGTACCTGGAGCGTCGGTCGGCTGCACCAGCTACATGTCATCGATATTTTTTGCCGGACTGATGTCTTTAACGAAATTCATGTCATTTGGCCTGATTTCTCTAAGATTAACTTTTTTACATATTTAACAAATAGATCGGGCCCTTATACGCTCGAATATTCAGTTACATGGTTTAACACTTAAAAGGGCTTAACGACTCTAACACATCCTGCGGGTTACGATAAAAAACGCAACAAAAAGAGAATACTTCTCATGTTTGTTTTTTAAAAGATGTCTGCTAAAGATAAGGCGCAGCGGCACTTTAATCCTGCACCGTCCGATATTTGAAAAGGATATGATGACAACTTTTTTGTCTCCTTTATCTAATAAGCACATATAACTGATACTTATGGATGTACATTTACTGATTGTCGACAAGGCTAAAGATATAGATAATGCACTAGCTCTCAAATAGTTCAGCAACGTCGACCCTAACTAAAATATAATTTTAATAAATAACTTGATGCAACGTTTTACATGCAATTTCACAAGTTTGTGTCTGTTATGTGTGAAAGTGGCACCTGTCTCATTCCCAAGTGTTCATTATGGCCCCTTAAAAGTGTCTCCACACCGCCGTGGAAACAGAATTAATCTAATCATAACGTTTTCAACAACAAAATTTTGTTAGCTAAATTGTTCAAATCACTTATCTTAAATTCATATTCGTGTTGACAAGTTGTAGCTTTTGAGACAATTAGAATACACAGATTTAGTTGTAAAATTTGTAAATTAGTTTAATAACACATTTCAGTCTGACATTTAGGTAGGTAGCGTATTTATATGTCTAGACTTATAGACTTCAGGTATATACAAATCTGATACGACCATTGTCAATTTCACAAAGGAGAGACATATGTTACTACACACTCACACATACGCAAATCAATGTAATGGATTTACAAAGAATATAGATCCATTGAAATGGCCGATAGAATAGTGGGATATGTTGAACTAGAGGTACAAAATTATGTCGCTTATCCAGATACTCCTATCGTCTGAACAGATTGAATCCCATTTAAGCACTTCGACGATTTCATAGTCACCTTGGCTAAATCAAAATCATCTTTAATGTTATACACTTTAGGTTGCATGACGTGTGGTGTGCGGCGAACACCTACCGCTGCTACTATATACAATGTTCGCAAGCAAGGATTAAATAACTATGCAGGGTATGTAATGTAGGTAATACAGGGTTTCGACGTTTAACGGCTTCGGGATTACCTCAATAATACCCTTAACACAACAAATGTTTTTAGCCCGCCGCGATCCAATGTGTGCGTACCGAATTGTAGGATATTGATAAGCTTACACTACGGTGGTGTGGTGGGGGGATGTGGAGAATGGCGTGTTTGGGCATGAAGCCCTACCGGTAGACAGGTCACGGCGGCTTATACCACAGTCAACCGCGGACTAACTTGCTAGGCTTACGAAGCGCTAACACCCCCTCCTTACATAATTAAAGGTTAAACACACAAAGGTGCGTACAGTTTTTTGTACAAAGAAATAACGCGAACCGCAGTTTACGTCCTGATCAAATAAATAATACGTCACTAGGACTTTCTATCAAAAAGATTAATGTCATCTATCGGGAGTATTCTCATTCTGTAGGTTTTTTCCGGAAATATCCTATAATAACATGGGAAGGACACAATGGGGGAATTAATTATGATTTTCTTTCAAAATGTGACACATGGTTGTGTCATAAGCGGTCGGGTGGCATTTCTCGGTTTCTAATCCCATACAGGACACAATGAGCATCGGACGGTTGGGGACCATTTTTCACTCGAATGACAA
The DNA here is from genome assembly GCF_027563975.2 of Plodia interpunctella. Lineage (NCBI taxonomy): Eukaryota > Metazoa > Arthropoda > Insecta > Lepidoptera > Pyralidae > Plodia > Plodia interpunctella. The sequence goes on along the minus strand of NC_071324.2, from coordinate 8,961,329 downwards.
ATATTTAGAAAGTTATTTATCTACGTATGTTCAATTAAAAGGCAGTACGTGCCGTGTCCGTCTCCGCTTTATGATCGAACAACAACGGATGTTTATTCTGTTACAACTCATCGATTCAGGTAGTCGGCCAAATAAAACCATTACGACGCTCTATTGTCATTTACTTTTAATCCTTCAATCGTATTACTTTCCGATGCATGGCTTTTTCACACAGTTCATTAAACTAAAAAGAGTTTCTGGAGCGTTTCGAATTTGCGTACTGACGACGTTGCAGGCACGCCCAGCACACCCCTTTCACACATTAAACGATCATTTATTATCCATCAGTTTGATTTTATGCTAATGCACTATTCATTTGTCATTTGTTATCAGTAACCACGTAAGCGTAAGAATATTTATTTGCCAAGCGATTGCGCTGTGCGTCGTCGGAGGCCTCCTAATTGAGTTTGTTTTGCAAAGCGAATGTGGAAACGTGCCATAAAGGCATTTCAAAATTTACAACTTACAGAGCACCATATCGACAGCCTCAAACAGTCCGCCGCCGGCGCAAGCGGGAATGAGCAGCGGAGGGGGTGCAAGCGGTGCGGGGCGCGCGAGTTCCCCAGCGGCGGGCGCAGCTCGATGCTGCGACACGGGCCGGCCGATCTTTCAGGACCCCATCACCGGGCAGACCGTGTGCTCGTGCCAGTACGAGTTTCTCAACTACCAGCGGCTGGCGTCTGGCGTGCCGCTGTCCATGTATAGCGCGCCATACTCCGACGCCGCTGCCACCGCCGCCGGCATGGCCGCCTACTTTCCAGCCCTTGCCGCTGACCAACCCCCGTTTTACACAAATGCTGTTAGTATATTTTCATTTTTTTTAGGTACCGAGGTAAGAATCACAGAGTGGAACGATTAAATTATCAAAACCTTAGTTTCTTTGGTATGTTTAACAAATTTGTTCAGTCGTCTCAAATAAAGAAATATAGTGTAAAATCATTGGTCAAAATAATGTTGAAAATTGTAGACCTAAAAAGTAACAATAGACGAACAAAAAATATTGTTGTTCAACATCAAGATAGAGTACGGTTTAATAGCATTAAAATTCGAATAAATTAATTCGCTCGAACAGAACTAAACTAAACTCTGCGTCATTCGCTACGATATCTTTAAAATCAAAAGAATTATAACCAACTACAAATCTCTATTTATATCGATAGTGTTTTTTTCTCTCAGCTTCGTCTATGAAAGGTATTACGTTATAATAATTAGGATACGATGTCAAAATAGAGCCATGGATACAGCCACTGCCTCTTGTTAACGAATCACAAAGACACGACGTAAAAAATACACATAAATTAGAATCATAATCCGCTGATGTATATTCTTTTGTCCGTCAATTCAAAAAAGTTGTTCCTACGCTGGTCCGATTTAATAACTTAATAAGTTTAACAATTTCATTCTTGGAGATTAAAATTTATCTCCTGGAACCTATATCGCTTGCGCAGCGGGATTATATTTTTATTCTATCGCTATTTATGTTTTGACACAAAGATTATGCTATTCGGACATTATCAGGATATTGATGGAATCAAATATATATTGTAACTCGAATTCGATTTTTTTTGTAATTACATGATTTGGTATCGTTGGCGATAAGCAATCAATATTACTGATGTTTCCATTTCATCGCATAAAAGCCGGGAAAACAATACTTGTAACAAAAATGCTAGTCGTAATAATAGCGAGTTCCGTCGTAATCCATGTGTGTGGGTAGTGACTTTGAATGATAATGATCATAACAACATAAAAGTAGCCACGGTGCGTAATATATGACGTGTAGTAAAACTTTTGGAGGAAGGTGTTAAAAGGTGGGGCTCTGAACGTGTCTCGGCAGATGATTCAATCATTCATATAGATATGATCATATATCATCGGCGAAAGTGTGAACTCACCGCCCGCAGCCTTGCCTTCAATGGGATCCTCACTCGTTTTTTTTTTCACGCCTTTTATATTGTCTACAATTCATAATTTTGTTTTGACTCTCAAGGACTGCAACCGAAATATTTCTTTGTCTGTTCCTAAATTTTGTTATGAGTTTTGTGTGTTCATTTGATTGATGTCTCAGTGGAAAAATAATGTACTTGAAAGCTCACTGATATTATTACTTCTTGCACACATGTGGCCCGCTTACAGGAAACGGACGTTCTTATATTGAAAAAATAATAATTTATAGTTCCAATGAATTCTGAAATAAATCATCCTCATCACTATGTAACTCATTAATTGATCTGCGGTTTATGTTTGTCGTAACTCAAGATAATAATAACATCAATGGCGTTTCGATTCGACGACGTCTCGACTCACTTCGGCCGTATTTTGAGTCGGAAATAATACATAATTACAGTCTGGTTCGAAATAGTTCAGCTGGAGTTTATTTCACGGCTGCAATAATAAATTTATTGCGGAATTATACATTGCGATCGCGATTCACATTAACCCTTTAGCCTACTACATATATACTAGGTTTTATTTGGAAACATAAAAATTGCGGTTGATGCAGTTATTTTTCTATTATTATAAGTTAACTTATAACATTAACTGATTCTTATCAACACGCCAATTTGCCATATAATATTACTTAGAATAAAATAAATCCGAGTTCAATGGTTATAGGTTTCGTCCGTCTTTACCTACATTTTTATATAAAGTTTTTACAGTATCCGTGCTGACTACCTCACTTGAAGGATTAAATTCATCCGTTCCACAAAATATTCGTAGTTTAAGTTGTAAATGTAAAAGGATTATAGGTGGGTTCCATTAAACTTATGATGTTGATACCAATAAAGATTATGTGCCTTTTTTTGTCGTTGAAATATTTTAATACCTGTCATCGTGTTGGGAGTTGTTATATGGGATATTAAGTATTTGTATTACTTCTATGTAGATAAAAAAATAATAGTATTAAATTAAAGCCTTACATTAAAAATACTATAAACAAATCTACGTAATCAAAATCAACAAAGAAAATCCAACGGCCGTTTTGCAGCATTTTAATAAAAATCTAAATAATCGTCAAAAATTATATTTTGATTTAAGTGAAAGCTCATTTCGGTAATTTGTTATATTTTAGTTTGTTTCGAATGACAATACAAAATATAGATACCTAATGTTACATATTGTGATTATAATATTTTTTGACAAAAATATAAATATATTTAAGTGTATGAAAGATACGTATTTAATAAATACAAATTATAATCTTAATTATGACATCCAGCATGCCGTGATTGATGTTCGAATGTATCAGCGGTCGCTTTTATAATATTTATCAACGGAAACACAACAAATACATTTTTGTAAGTCATTTGAACCTTCAAAAATATTACAGGAATGACAAAAAATAAATTTCGCTTTATTATTAATTCACAGCTCATGTAAATTCAATTTCAATTTTAGCCAATAAGTTTCAAGCTGCATTTTATAGGCAAATGTCGTTAGCATTCATAAATCGAAGTGCATATTTGCGTTACGACTTAGTAAGATTATTGGAGGTAACAGAAAACTGGAATTATAGCTATCAGAGAGGAGAGGTCGGAGCAACAAAGAGCGACAGCGCGACTGGATTACGCTGTCGTACTTGAGTAAAATTTATTATCGGATTTTCGATTCGGCCACCAATGAAGTTGTTGGACAACAAAATCTTTTGATAGATTTATCCTGGTTGACCGCATTAAGACTCGCTCCGAAGTTATTTTTAATGCATTGCTATAAATTTTTTGGACCTTCTGTCCGTTAGTTTGCCTGAGTTTTTATGCCACTTTTTGCCATTTTACTTACAAAACTTCAGCGAAGACATAAGTATAAAATGTACCGCTTAGCTAACAGTAAGTTATTAATCATAATGGTGAACATACAAATCGTAGTAATAAATTTAGTTGTTTATCTTGACGACATAAAAGAAAGCAAAGTTCAACAATCTTGAGAGACAAAAAAAGATACATTTGTCGACCGAAAGATGATTGATGCGTGTGGCTGGTATCTTCGCCCATTAAATAATAATAGTTAGAACGAAACTCTAAAGCGATCGATCAAGAAATCAATCCGATGAGGATCATTTTCGTAATGGATCGGGTTAAAGCTACCGGAAACGTTGAAGGAGAATTCGAAGATGTTTATTTTATAATAGCCATGTTTAACGAGATTATGATGGGCTTATTAAAAATCACGATGAACAAACTTGTGGCTCCGACAATCTAGCTTCAGATATGATTTATTGTTGTAGTGTGATTCTCATTAAGGTTATCATTCCATGTATGTGTCTGATTTTTATCTCTTTTACTGTAAAGTGTGAGATAACCGCTTCGGTTGAACACTTTTTTTTAATTTTGCGTTTGCTTTCTGAGTTTTCTTTGTTCGTGTTTCAATTTTAGTTGCCATACTTACAATTTACTTCAAGCTACTAAATTTTGTATTGAATTAATTTAAATTTGATGGAGTGTAATTGATCGCAGGCTGCAGGCATCGAACTGAAGGAGAACCTGGCGGCGAGCGCAGCCAGCTGGCCGTATCCCACTGTTTATCACCCCTACGACGCGGCCTTCGCAGGATACCCTTTTAACGGGTAAGTCATGATTTTATTACACTTAATTTATGCTCAATTTCCAAGGATCAGCTCACTCCACGGGATTTACTACTGGTTTTTAGAATTAGTTATAATTTTTTATTTTCAAATTTCACTGTAATAACTCGATATAGTTCTTCACCTCATCATTCTAAACCTGATAAAAATTCTATTTAGAGGTCTATCTATCTTAATAGTTTTATGTCCATTTCGAAACTTTGTCCACATTTCGAATCTCCAATATAGATAAAGTTTTTTGATTAGACACAGGTATACAATGGCAAACTAAACTGCAACGATTAGTAAATGGTCCAGTTTATCTAAAATTCAGTGCTCTCTCTCGACGTTGTGACAGCATTGGGGAGTTTGGATCTGGCATAATTAATTTTTGAGCAAGTCGCGCGGTGCTGTCAGTAGACAGCGACGTCGATAGATAAGTCCCCACGGCTACTGGATCGACAGGCGGATGCACAAATCTCTGAAAGAGGTGGGCTTTTACTGTCATAGTGTCTACCGCTGGATTGCTGTATTTGGGAATTCAAATAGTAAAGCTAAAATCAATAATCCTAATATCGGTCCAGAATATGCTCGTAACCTTTAACACAGAACAGAAATTTGTCAATTGATAATTCCTGTCGAGTATTAGGACAGCTAAGGGATAGCCTGTGTCCACCTGACTTAATGCGACTGCATTGATAGTGAATATTGAATGGCGGGTCTATCTTTGAATGTGTTTGATTGAGTGCTGCATTGACAGTGACCTGAGTACATCAATTTGTGATCATGTTCGGAAGTGGAAAGTTTATTAAGTGTGTTAAATCGATAATCTAAAAGTTTTATAATCTGCACTAGTACGGCCACTTTCAAAATCGAATTTTGTTTATTTATCGCAACGAAAATGTCATCTTAAATCATTTCTCATGTACTGCTGAGTGTAGATGGCGTCATGCAAATACCATTTCTTTCGGCCTTGAGCACTTCTTATCTATGCCTTTATTGAAGGATTTATATCATCGGTATATCTTATGCGTTTTCTTCTGTTTTAGTCCCTATTAGAATTTAACAGCCTTCCAACTCAATCTACCATCCTCACTCCTGCTAATGGGAAAGGCATTAGCTCGACTTTTGCTGAGCAAAGACTTTAGCTGCCTACTTATTTCAGTATGTCGGACTGTGGCGAGCAATTTATTTCCAAGCATAACGCTATAATTTACGCTGCGCCAAATTGAATTTAATTTTTTAACAACGTGATATATCAATACCAGAACAGCTTAATATTTGGAATTTACTGTTACATACAGTGTGATTTATCTATTAAGCATACCTATCGACACATGAGCCTTATCGTTATCAGCTATGTAAAATGGATGCGAGGCAGACAAGACGATAGCGGCAACATGTAAGGACACAAAACATGAGTTTATTAGATAATTATAAATGTTAAATTTATCTATCGGTGTCGTTTACCGCTGTGGATAAAATCATTTTCCACATATTTTTATTTTTTGGTATTTGAACGTCTTCAACTGGAAAAAAGGGAGTTTGGAGTTGTAATGAATCTTCTAAATTTTTACCTACATAATCAATTAATAGTAAAAAATCATTTAAATAATAATATTTCAACACAATGATGCTTATTACTGAGAAATATAATGATGAATCAAATCATAATCAAAATATAGTCAGTGCATTAATTTTGATGGGAGCACATGATTAAACTACAAATAAAAAATAAACACTGCAGGTACTTATTGGCTGTGTTACTTTACAAAAAGGAAAAAGATTGTATATTGGCAATAACAGCATAATGAAAAAGATTGACGAATATATGAAATAGCAATTCAATAAATATACTTAAAGCATGGTGAATATCCAAATATGGGCAAAAGTGCAAAAAGTAGACTGTATTTATTGAAAGTTGGTTGAAAATTACGACAAGAATACAGCCTATTTTACCAACTTTGAAAATAATAAGTCGATAAGACAGAAATGAATCACAGATACAAAAGATAACTGTTACACCAATCAAGATAACAACCGTATTTACGCATATAACATGTGACAATCGATATCGGAAATGACATCGCGATGACATTTTGCTAACTTATGGATTTACAAAATTCACAGTTGACTTCTACACACCAATAAAGTAAAATCAGTCTTTTATTATAAATTTTCAAATTCCTTTGATTAAATAATTAATTTATTTGATGATTGTATGTACGAACTTTCGTTTTAATGTATTTATCATTTCATTTTATGTGTATTACATATGGATTATTACATATGGATTATTACATATGGATCTTTGGTCTGAAAATAAACGATTATTATTATTATTTGATGACACATTTGAAGAACAAATTTTTTAGTAAAATGACCTTTATCGAATACTTTTACTACTTTTTAGATCAAACTTAAACAAACTATATGGAACATTGTAGATTAACAATAATTTTGATATACCAACATTGTTCGTGATTATTATAATGTGTCATAATTATATTTGTCGTACTGTGACTATGCTTAATTTGCGATTATTTACATACACAATTTAACACTAAATTCCTGTAAGTACTCAAATATTGCTACAATTTGTAATATTTTTTTTAAATTCGACTCTCAAATGGATCGAACCATTAATAGAAGAACAATGCACTTAATATAATATGCTCTAGTTAACACACTATTGAACAAAGAATTGTGTAAATACATGATAGGATGAAAACAGCTTTTTATATCATTGATTTGAAACACATCATTAACTAACAACAGCATGAGGAATTTACATGATTTTTTATTGTTAATTGCGGGTAAACTTCACAGATGTTTGTTTTAGACGTAAAGCATTATCATGTCATGTCGTACACATGAGAGACTTTTTAATTTTTTATGGATTCTGAATTCACACATTAAATTGTATTATGCAATTTTTTACCTATCATACAGAAGCAATATTTCCTATGAACATGTTAGATAAAAGTTGTGCGTGTTCATCGTAAAATGTGGTGTTTAAAAGTGCATTTCGAGTACAAAGCAAAGGGAGCTTAACTCTAGTATGTCGACTTAAATATGGCTTAAGTTAAGCACTTTTTTATCAAATCTAAACGCATATCTAAAAGTAATTAAGTTCCTATAAAATCAGTTTATATTTTGAGTCGTGCATAATTTGTGTCCGATTACTACATGTGCTTTATGTACATTACGAGTCTGACTCGAGATAAAACATATCTAATGTAGTATGCCAGACTTTAAACGGCGAAAAGAAAATTATGAATACTGCATGGATTAATTAATAGTATAATCGGCACATTATATTTAAAACAAGTCCAATAATAAATCATTTTTTTGAATTGTAAATTTCTTCCTCTCTTCTGAGCGGGGCGTACGGGTTCCGCCCTGGAGTAAGACTTCCCCACATCTCGTGAATGTCTTACCAGTTGGCTAAAGTTTAAAAATGCCTAACAGCTAAGAGGCAACAATAGCCTGCTCAAAGAGGGATGAGATCAACCGGTGGGTCGTAAAGCCAGAGAAGAGCGGCTTTAAGACGCCACAGCCGAGAATGTCAAAATGGACACGCTCAAATAAAAAAAGAGATAAGCGTCGTAGCAGAAGAAAACACTAGTGTTGGAATAACATATCCAGGGACCTAACAGGACAACTTTGTGTATCGGAGTTCGTGAGGATTAAGTTGGCGACGACAAGTTGACTAGTTGAGCTAGACCTGTTAATTTAGGTTGTTTTGTTAGCACAACTCTAGTAACTCTGTTAGACAAGTGATTGAAGTCTACGTAACGCGTACAATTAGAGTGTCGATTCTCTCTCATCTCAATAGTCTTAGTTCTTAATGCGTGTAAATAAGAAATACTGTAAAGAAGATTAGACCTTAGTATATATAATGTATAGACAAACATCTGAATGTCACAGTCATACAGATATTTATGATTACTACTTTAATAGAGGTAATTGGTAACGTTAATTTAATGATGAAAATCAGGATAAGAATAATTATATAGCAGTTACCATCTGGTGGCGACTTGTTTTGCGCTGCCTGGAAGATGTTCAATAGACTGCAAAAGTTGAAGATGAAAATGATGCAAGGACAGTCTGAGTGGTGGAGGTTTATACTACCTTGTATGAAATCCTTGACAGGATATGGAGTGGTCCTATTCTATAGCGGAACCATATCAAAGAAGTTACTATAATAGTAAATACGATTCATGAAATTAATGATAATGTACTTTACACCATACTACAATTTCGAGCTAAGAAAGTACTTTATACTGTGTCCTAGGAATATATATTCATAATTATTTTGCTAATAATTTTGGAAACTTAAAGTTAAATTAATCGTTCATCTTTAAATAATCATGCCGCATTAACGCGCACTTAAAAAAGTCCGTAGCGCACTTTTTCTCCCAGCCTCTATTGTTCGATGGAAAACGTAATTAAATAATGAAATGTGCAGCAGAAAAACGTGTTGGAACCTGTCTCATCGCTAATAGCTGATACATTAGCGCATTTGGCAGCGTGCTACAAAATACCGATAGCGTAGAAGAGAACGCATGTTCTTCAGAAAATTACAGTTGCTACGCGCTCAGAATGCGGTTGTGAACTTGTGAAGTCAAATTGCCTGAAATCTTTTGGAACAGCTTTATTGCACATTATTATTGAGTAATTTTATAATAATGCTATTTGATTAATGCAGGAAGTACTAAATTGTGTTGTAGAAGGGAAATTTTGCCAACCGAAAATATAATATTTACGTTACGTCCATCAAAGTTACGATTTGATTATAAGAACCGCATTCTAAGCATGTTATAAATTTAATTGTCTAATAGTCAAAAACAGTGCCTGCAACAAAAACAATTAGATTTCACATGTTGTAAATTGAATTCACAGAAATATTACAGTTGTGAAATATGTACATAAAAATTACTAAAGTCAAAAGCATTTAATAAGAAAGAATATCATAGGTAATTTGTCAAAAAGCCATAAATTAAAGCCCGTGTGCACTTGCACTTCTGCACAATATTTATTTGGCGCTGGTGGGAAAATGTCTTGATTTATTTGAATTTAATTGCAGTGTCGCAGCGGCGGTAACTTTGCTAAATGAATATAGATCGAAACGATAGCAACTCGCTATTTCATTATTTTCTGATATTATTAATTTCAACTTGAATATGTAAAAATATCGCTGGATTTCTGCAAGAGCACCCTTATATATGGTATAAGTTCACATTTTTACATGTGTCGTTCTGTTAATTCTCATTTATTTACTCATTTTTCATAAACGAAGTAATCACAAGCAAACATACTGTTTTGGCTTTGTGTAGCAACGTTTATTTGTGTTATCGAAACCAATTTAGTCCTTGGGTTTCCGTGTCCGTGTTAAAATTATTCATGTGAATTGTAAGTTTGGTCTGAATTAACCTAAAATATGCATATAAGTTAATTCAGACCAACTATGCAATAAATGAAAAAATATTATCTATCACTGTACATTTAGTAAATAACTTGTTTAATGGAAAATCGCGTTTTATATAGTGATCTGTTCAAAAAATCCCTCTGACGCGCATTTTCCTTAACTCCTGAGAAAACATGAAATTTCCGAGAACTTGTTCTATCGCACGTGTAATAAAAAATACAAGGCTCTTTAGAAATTTGGCGGTCATTCGGTGGAATCTAACAAGCGTTAAGGCATTTATCAGGTTGTAAACGGTGCTTATACTCAATAGGCGGGTTGAGTCCACGGCAGGTGTAGAATCCTGATAAGTATCAAACTATTATCACTCACTCAATATTTACTAAAAGAAACACGAAAATACACCGTAATTAAGTACAATTAAGTAGTAACAGTGTAAGGAAATTACGCGGATTAAACTCGGGAAGTGATCGTTCAAACGAAGGTTTTGTTTGAAAGAGGACAGGGGCTGGTGTCGGTGCAGCTCGTGAAGTAAAGGGGTGAATACTGCGATAATGTATGCCCTCTTGTCATGATCAACCGCTTTATTTATATAATTTTTAATTCAAATCTCTTTGATTTATATAAAATTTGATACGCCAATTGTTCAATATTTACTGTACAGTACAAAAAAACAATTTGCAATGAATTTTGGTAGATTGAAGTGCGGTCGACTGTATTATAAATTATAATTTTTTTTATTAATTTAGCGGCTAATACTTATTTTCCCCTGTATTTTTTTATTAATTTGATTTCTAAGATTTCCTTTATAATAAATAATTCCATAATTTAATATTTTCTCTGTAAATAATGTCAACAAAAGATTTATGTCCAGAAACTCTGACAGCATCATCATCATAAGTGCATCTTAACTTCACATGGGTGCTTATTATAGTAGCAGAGTAATTTAAAAACTCATTCGTCTCCCGTATAAAGTCGAGAATTCTCACTGACAATTAGCCTTAGGGAAACTCGGCGGGAATGAAGAGTGACAACGCTCCCGTTTTGGAATTACGTGAACAAACAAACCCTCTTTACTGACCCCTTGGTCACTTAGATCGGAGAGTAATGATTAATTCATCTTGAGCGTCCCGGCTAAGTGGTCACTACATCTAACCTCTGTCATTCTATTGTCAGGTGATATTTTGTGCTACCGAATTCTAAATATGATTATTTGAAACCGAACCCAGTTTCACCATAGTGAAACATCACAGGCATATATATGTCCATTATTTTAATATATATTAAACTCAAGTAAAACATATTTTAAAAGATATATGAAAACCTAAATAACAAAACAATATACGAATCTGGCCGGATACTTCATACTTTTGACTCAATTACTGACTAACAATGTCCAGGTTTGATATGATCTTGACCTATGTAATGATCTAGAAGAATTAATATGAACCTAACATTCAATAGAGTTAAAAAAATTCTGCTGCGCATCTTCAACGATTTAATTTTTTATTTTATTTTAAAAAATGAAGACAATGTATTATTGTATAATAATGAAATTGTGACACGTATAATATTTTATCATGAAACATAATTACAATTGGTTGAAGAAGCCGCGGCGTGTCCCAAGTGTCCAGCTCCTTATGGCGGCACCGTTACCGCCGGTCAACCGCCTCGGCGTGACCAGGATAGCAACCCACACTTCCGCCCCGGTATAATTACAGACGGAAAATTCAACTACACCATAAAGTAGACGAATTTCGACGAACCTAACCACAATTCCAATCACGTAGCCATCTATTCGGCTGCCCGATATTGCACGCGGTTACTCATTCCCGCCGAAGTTTATTTACGACAGGAAGAAATTGCGATTGTGTATTCTCTTAATGGTTATAACTTCCCAATAAGAGGCGCCGGTTCGTGTTTGAACAAGATATATGTGATGGCCACCACGTAGGCTATGATCACAGTATATTATTATCATTGCAAAATTATGGCCAGTGTTTGCATACCAATGTAGGTTCCAAAAAATAAAATGGTTACTATTGAAATTTCTTGGTACTCGTATAGTTATCCGTGGACGCCGGATCGTAATTAATTTTATTTTAAAATTTACCTATCTTATTTATTAAATAACGGTGATTTTAAGTACATATGTACTTAAAACTTAAAATCGAGTCGTTTTCTCTTGTGTTACATTGCTAGCCAACAAATAATATTCTGTCTTGCTTGCGGTTTTCGGATTGAAATAGAAATGTTACCTTGTACCTGTGAATTTAGAATTAATATTATTTTGACGGGACTATTAATTCGATCTTTATTCTCAAGTACATAGCCGATTTCGAATTTTCTCGACAAACTTGTTTGTTAACGGAATTATTTTCTATGTATTTACCAATCTCTGTCTGTTTTTACTATAAATATATAAACACATAAACAGAAATAAATATTAGAAATTCATAAGATATTAACAATTACTTGCTGATTAGACAAGGAATACGAAGTGGTGTCCACTAAATCCCAGGATTTTTCACACTCACCAAGAGCTTAGGGGACATCTAGGTTGGGGTGGCCACAAGCTTAACGTTGACGATTTGTCAATCACGGCCCAAGGGAAATGGCTAAGACTTCCACTTTTTCCACTGATCATTGTGATTTATATGTTAGCAAAATGTCTAACACGGAACTTGGATTATAGAAAATAGAAATAAATTGGCTGTCAATCTGTTACATTCGAATAAATACTGATGAAATATGATTTCTCATTCGAATTATCATTGAAGTCCCACCTAATACAAGACATTAAATGCTATTTTAATGTAATGCTACCAAATTTTATAAATTATCATGGATAATTTAGTAAATGTTAGACTGAACATTGGTAAAAAACGAACGCCAGAAAATAATTTGTCAACGGCATAATATGGTTGCTGTATCACATTTCGTTTTAGATCAACTATTAATTTAAGATAATACGAAACGGTGAAACAAGAATGACTACTTTTTGTCCACCATCTAGTTTGTCAATTGACACTGGTGTCTATTGATGTCATATTTTACCAAGTTTCTATCAGGAGCAATCTGATACTGCTGGTGAACATACAATGAGGTACTTATGCTGACGGAGACAATGGTCAATGTATCACACAAGTACTTGTGCATCAAAAGGTTTCTTTTATCCATAATTATTAATTATGGGCGAAAGTCTAAATTCTGTATTAAATTTTTAAAAAAATCAAAAAAAATTTTTGAAGGAGATTTCAACGCGTCTCATCGAGACAATTGGTGATCCGATATCACCAATTGATCACCAATTGATATATTTTCTTTGCTTTGATAAATTTTAGTAATTTCAATATTGGTTTCCAACTAAAATCCGTATTTTGAAAATGCATAATTTTTTTTACACACTTTTAATCGAAAAATGTCTAGTAAGGGAAGCGTATAAATTCAAGCAACAGACAGTCACAAAAACAAATACATCTTAACAGCTGAGTGAAATGCTTGCTGTCATACATGAACAAATTGATAGCCTCTCGATTGAAGGGCCGTGGCATGCGTCACCCGCGGAACTTATGGAACGTGCGACGATAATAGGACCCGGGGACACGTAGCGAGTTTGTGTGGCCGGCCATATTCCGGACATGATGTCACCGACACACTTGCACACACTACCGAGCGTACCACACAGTTAATCGGAGACGTGTATGTACCACGATTTACAGCACAAAGTGCCAGTCCTCCCGTGTATTACCAATCTATGGAACAATAAAGAGAACGCGCGAAGGCATATAAATGAGCGGTGCCGTATGCAGGCAACGCCGGCCGAGACATTAGTAGGCTACAGCGGGCAGGAGTAATTGACCGTCCAGCTAATTTCATTCTAGACGCATTGGACGCTTCCTCTTTCCTTTTTCCTATCGGTCAGCCACGAGGCATTTTGTAACTCTGTTACACTGCTTGTCTGACTATCCTTATTAATCAGCTCCTAGTTGTTACTTATAAATAGGACTATAGATCTGGCATTTTAATCTATACTTTTGCAACTTTATTACATATAATGTTAAAATTTGTTAAGTATATTTAACCATCAACTTTCCAATTAATGGGACAGCGTCTCCTTGTAATGACCTTACATGAAACCATAATATTATTTAGTTCAAGGTATAAAACATATTCCCAATAAAACTGAAGTAATGACATTAATAATGTTTAGAAAAATTGGAAATCCGGGAGACTTATAAAATGAGATTCTAAAAATAGTGTCAGTACCTTTGTATTAAGCGTGTTTTTTGTTGGTACTCATGAGATTGCGCCTCCACTGGTTAAATGAATCTTCACCTTACGACTCCAGTTTAATCATCTCTATTGGAATGCATCCGCGTAAGCGTCTGCTATATGGGATGAAACGATCCCAGATTCGAAGGACATATTTGTCCAATAAATTTCGTCATATTTTCGAGACGATATGACTGTCAATTTATACTAATTTAGGTCAATATGTGGCAACTGCAATAGGCTTACCATGTCCTTGTTGAGGTTCTTTAATGTGCTCTTGCGCTCCTCTATTATGGAACTTGACATTAGTCTATATTTGTTGAAAACCCGGTAGGGGTTTTCAACAAATATAGTTTTAACGAGATCTCCCGATACTAGATCGGATTCTGTGAAATTACACAGATCAGACTGGGTATTTCTTGGCAGATCAGTTGATTGTGGAGGTGTAAAATCAGTAATTTATATTTCTGTTTCACAAGTTTTCGTAATATGACCACCATTAAAATAAATCCGTTTCTTTTTTAATCAGCCATATACGTACATGGTGTATTGACTACAGATAACAGAACTTTAGATATTCTGTGCATTACTGAAGCTACAATGTAGTCTTACTAGAGCAGTAATTTGCGTCGAACGAAGGTGTGCTTGTAGGCCGTTGTAGTACAGGTCCCGGCCGACATTACATGGTCGGCTTGCTGCTAGCTTGTAAACGGATGTTGTAGTGCATCAAATTCATAAACGGTCTAGCCGATGCTTACAATAACAAAGTATATTAAATTGGATTTGTCTGAACTGATTAAAAACAACTTCTAAAACTTATGAATATGTAAATATAGAATCTGCGTTCAATTTCTAATTCAGGAAAAAAAATTGACCTATTTTTGCCGATAAATTGCTTTGGCGATATTATGACGTATTAAATTTTATCAAAATACAAACCAAATCACTGATATCTAACATAAGTGTAATAAAAAAAAAACGTATTAAAGTTTCTAACCCTAAATATCAGATAAAACATTGCAAATAGAAATAAACAGCGACCTATGGTCTGATCAATTATCCTTATCAATATAAAAATACATCGAGACATTTAATAATGTCCAACCGTGCAGTTGCACAATTCACTTTTGTGGCAGCGTTTCGAAATTATCGCTGCTTCTAATTTAATATTGAGTAAATATTGTATGGAGGCGACACGTAGGTTATCAAAATGTTCATGTTTTATGCACTTGATTACGTATTCTAGCTAATATTACAAGTATACATACACACATTTAACGTCTTTTTACCTTACAGATTAGGCAGAGGTTCAAGGGTTACGAAAACTACGTTTAGCTATACAACAAAAATCAACAAACACTAACTATAGACTAACTTTAAAAGAGTCGAGGAATAAACTTATGAAAGCAAAAGCTAATAAATTTATAATAAAATTATCTATTACATAATCAGTTTCGGTTGCTCCTGCAACAAACTTACAAACTGATGAATCATTGATCGATTAATAAATCCCTAAGTTTGATCTGCTCAGTCAAAATTCTATGTCACTTCCCGATGTTTATCTCATTGTGCATCGATGTTATTAATATGTCAGTAGTTCTTGTGACCCTAGATAGCGTGTGAACCATGGTCGCAACACTCAATTTTCACTACTTTATATGTTCCACATACAGCGACTTGTGAGGTCCTCGTATCAGTGGCGCCAACCCATCACTTCAACGTATTATTCGCTGGACGTCGTGATAGTGTCACTAAAGTTGATACTGATTGTCTTGGGAGGTCAATGATAAATTGTTATTACCTAATATAAGTGTGGAAAATCTATGGCGAATGTTTACACATGATTTTCACAGTATGTTTTTTTTATGGCAGCTCTGATTAAGTTATCGAAGTGGCTCGGTTCTAGCAAAAAACAGAAATAGTTCCAATGGAATAGCGTTTATAGATTTTCCATGAAAACTTCCTTCTTCTCCTTCTGTCTTCCGATATTAGTACTTTTTAGTTTAGCTATGGCTAGGAAGTACTTGATTCGAAAAGAATCTAATAATTTCATGGTAACAAATATCTCATGTAAATACCTAAAAGTAATTTTGTACAAATTACTTTGGGAGATGGAAAGTTAAATGTTCAAATCAAAGTGATCTGTGTAATATATTTCGAAGATGTTCACTTATGTTACGTATCTAGTAGAATATTGCGTTGTTGTGTTTTTATGTTATGTACATTATACCTAGTAATTAATAGATGCAATATTTTACTAGATAAGAATACGAGAATACGTCATACGAGAGAGATTCATTTCATATTTTAAAATGTTTTCGTATCAAAATAAAAACTATTTCTGCCCTGTAGCCAGATGATAAATATAGTTGCGGAAATTGCTTTGTCTTTATATAAAAAAAAACTATTAAAAAAATTAATAATCCGCATAAAAACTTTTATCACCTTAATTGCATCACGTGTCATACAAGGATTTGTATAAATATACAAATCATTTGGACTTGTTTGTCGAGACAAAGAACCTACTGTTTATTTGATTTATTGCTTTTAATTAAACATCGCGATAAGCAAACATGGATCTTTACTTCATATTTTACGTGCCATTTAGAATATATCTGTGTCACAAAACATCACAGTAATTTATTTTGTATCTATTATAGTAACAAGTTGTGCTCTGAAGACATTCAATAAAATTTGAGATATGAAAATGTCTATAAAATTTCTCGATAACGACCGGTTGAAAAGGCATCACTCGTCTGCCAGATAACAATGTGACTGACATAGGTAAGAAGTGGTGGGAAAAATAAAATTATCGTCAACTTGATGAATATGGAGAGTCATTATAATTGACGAAAATTGGAAGCGAATACCTAAAACATATCCATTTGTGGATCAAGTAAGATGGTGGATTCAAGTGAAAGGAGAACATTTTACTAATGATACTAAAACGACGAATGCTGTCTACATCAAATTAAATCTTCTTATAATTATCACTATGCTTTATTTGTGATTCTCTTCTTCTTATTCGCGACCCACAACGGATTTTCATTCGATTAAAAATATTATTACTTATAGAACTTTACGCCAGTAGTGGGAATCTAACATAAATGGTATAAGTTTGTGTGGTGTCGTTACATTTTCTTCTTTCCTAACTAGCTAGGCAAGATCAGGCACTTTTGTAAATAATCCAGTGATTTATACTTCGTTATCCATTGAATAACTTCAGTTTTTCAACTTTAGTCCGACGTATTATTCAGCTTTTAATTCAAGTCAAACTTGTAGGCATATACTTTATTATTATTTAATGCCGTCTATGTTATAATACAAAAATAATTCCCATTATTGGGCAAAATATATGTCTGTATCAATTTAGCGATATTTTGTAAAAAAAATTGCATTGTTGTTAAGGATATCTTCATTGAATCTTAGTTGAAAATAGATTTCAATTAATATTAATTGCATCTATTAATTGCTGTTTTGAGACTACGAGATTTTCCTATAATTGGATTATGTAAGCGTTCGACTCCTGACTTTTCATAGCACGCGTAATACACATGTAATTTATCGTTTCTATTGGTTCAGTCATCTAATTCACTTAAGTGGACTAATTTTTCCAGAAAATTTAATATATTAGGCTTTTTTTTCGTTTCACACTTAAAATATAACCAATTCATCAGTTTCAATTATTAATCTGAAATACATTTTCACTTTAAATCGTCATTGAGAAAAATGACCATGTCTTCAAATCTCGAAAACAGAGCCGTTATTGTGAAGATACATAAAAATGGGACTGACCGCGTTATCATATCGCGCTGCAACTGGGGTCACAGAATTGAACAGAAAAATAATTTGCCACAGATAAGGCGGGACAATTTCAACCTTGTTTTTCACTTGATATCAGAACAACAGAGTAGTTCACAGATTTTGTATGTACTTACATTAATTTTCAAACACTGATAGCTTGTTTATAATTAAGAATTTCGTCATCGTAAGTATTTACTTTATTTGATATGTATATTTAAACTTCATTTTTTTATTTGTAAGCACACTAGTTAGAAAGTTGTCCTATAACAGAACGATAACCAAATTCGATTTGGATTTTGACTTTTTTTTTATTTCAATTGGAATACAATAATTTGAAAAATCTGACACATTATTTGGCTTTACAACTTGCTTACAAACTTACCTTGAAAATTGAGAAACAGAATTCCAAATTAAACAAAGAAAGCGATATGAATAGGCTAGAGAGAAAGAATCACTTAAATTGAGATCTACAATAACTCCTTAGACTTTTGACAGGTTTTAGGGTAGGATGAGTTGTACCAGCCAACTTTTACGTTTACTTGCACACTGCTGACGTTTAGACAAAATGATTTACGCCATTTTGAGTTTTGCGTTTTCATGCGCAGTTAACGCTAGAGTTGACACTAGATAATTAAAATTTTCGTTATAGCACTATTTTCATAATTTGTTATGCCGTAATTAACATTAATTCGGTGGAACAAGAAGATTTTAATTTATTTGACAGAAAAATATTGCTACCGAATAATAAGTTTATTAGACATATTTAAAAAAACGACTTTCAATATTAATTTGGCTACAACTTTTGAACTGCTAAATCGATTTTGATCAAACATATCTACGATTAGCTATCAAATAAAAAAAGCATCCATATCGGTTTACCCGTTGATGAGCTGTGGTGACACGTACACAGACAGACCGACAGACAGACCGATAGACACACACACTTACCGGTCAAACTTATAACACCCCTCTTTTTGCGTCATCGGGTTAAAAATAAAATATGAATTGGTCAGCATTACAGGAATAATGATACTAGATCCGCACTAAATTGGATATTCAAATGTTCACAGGAATTTTGTGTTTTAAATTTGAAATGGAATCAACAGCGCAGCCGACAAATCCGTCCAATGCACGTAATCAATAAATTAGGCGTTGGTCGATACTATATAATGTTTTTCAATCCATGATCTCTTCTCTTCTTTCTTCCTCAGCTCGTAATCATCTTGTCGGTTATATGCAATATGCATCATATAAGTATTATTACCTCTTGCCCGGGCGTCTATGTCTTGCAGTTTACAATCATCATGGTCGTAGTTCATGGCTACTACTTTCCTCTGGCTGGTTCTCGCACTCCATTCCACGATCAGCATCCACTGACGTGTGTAGTGTATACAATTTTGATACATTTTAGGAAAGTCCTAGTTTAGCAATAACATTTGGATAAAAGTTAATAATAGTCACACTTATACTATCATAGCCATAACTGTCAGACCATAAGTGTCGTTCATCTTTAAAATGATATAGTCAACTGACCAAAATTATAAAATTATATATTTTCATGAAATTTCTATAAGTACGTTAAAAAAAATCTAATAGAACTATGTAACATGATTTGAATTTTGACGATAAAAATATAGTCACCTAATTCAAAGAGTTATTGAATTCAATTTATCAATTATCTGCGAGTTAATTGAGTCTATTGCCGCGAGGGTGGTCCCGGGTGATAACGGCTAGCAAATGTCGAGACAAGACCGAGTAACAAATGTTGGCACAGTTTAATTAAACAATTGCTCTTGAACATTTCCTTGGTATATTAATTTTTGAAATAGGCAAGTATTATTTTCTATTAAATTTTCAATAAGTACTAATCTTGAAAGTTAATGTAATAACTATAGTTTACTTTGGTATGGACCAAATTAGTGCTGTACATTATTTCTTAAAATCGATAGGAAACATACTATAGTACCTACGTTTCTTTTAAATATTGTAAAAGAAACAGATACTTACATCCGTTTGTATGTAACCAAACCTCACCTCAGCTAACCAAATCCGAACATAGCCCATACATGGGGTGCACAACTGCACATAACCACGGTAATTCGAAACCAAAAATTAGCTAGCCCCAAATAAAGATGGCGACCACCTGGAGTATCGGGCGACCTATCGAAATTGGACGTTTTCAAACCGGCCAACTCGTTGCCAGAACAAACCCCATTTACCATATGGTTAACATACCACTAGATAGGATTACATTTCAGCGAAAGTGTCCTTCTTTTTAAGTGTGTGGAAGCCGATCTTTAAGCTGAAATGTGGAGATTTCTGAAATTTATCAAAGAGCCCAGTTTAAGTCGCACCTTTACCCAATACCGGTCACCTGCCGGCGACGCCCAATATGGTGAATAACACGCCCTTATATCTTATTAACGGTTGGTTGTCCCTTATGTTAAAGAGGGGTGTATTTACACGTAAAAATACATGTGGAGGACGTTTTTGGAATGTCACAAAACGGAAAGGTTATGTTTGAATAATGTTAAACAACAAAACCGGATATATTATTTCTGTCTACCTATAAGGGGTATATGGTTTCATATGTTTAACTAGCTTAAGATAAGAGCTAGTTTAGTAGCCAATTTTTGGCTGTGAATGATTAAGATTTTCATTCGATTAAGGTGAAGTATCGCGATAAGTCGTTTATAACATCGCTACCTCTATAAAATTTCAAAATTGCAAGTAGTCATCAAGTATTCCAAAGAAAGAATGTTAATTTAAAAATCTTATTAAGTTTGATTTTGGTAATTGACTTAATATTGGGAATCCAGCCCTAAAATAATAAAAAAAAAAACAATAAAAAATATTAAAATTATAAAGAGTACTGGCAGTAACATATGAAACCGAAGCAACATTGCATCTATTACGTACGTATGTTCTATTACGTATTAAGTATTATTATCCTGACATATCACAAAGAAATCATTAGATAGAAACTGCTGTGTCATTCAGAAACGCACACAAACAACGCTGACATTCTCTACGGGGCATAACACGAAGCAGTTGTGAATTATTTACATCGATATAACCTCCCTCGTTTTGGGGGTTTTTGTGCATGGAGCTGACCAATTAGTTGGTATATAGCATGTTTGGGTGGTGCTATCGGTAACCCTGACGCGTGTGGTTCGCCCCAACAGTCGCTCGCTCGTTCGTAATGCCTTTTTGGCGTGTCACAACCGCCTGCTATCTCACCAATTTACCAACTGTACCTTTAAAATCGTCCACCCGATATTGGTCGTTGCGTGCGACCATTTCTATATTACTACGAATAATTAGCTTCATCTGATATAATTTTACGAACAGTAATTTACTTGTAGCATGAAAGGCGATGTTTGTCGAAAACGGACCTTTTGTACAATGTTTTTTGTGATTTTATATGGAAGAATGTGGAAAGAAATCTTGTGATTAATGTTCTACGAATATTTAGTAGAGAATGTTGTTATAATAACTTCAGTAACGCACGAACAGTATACGAAACAACGGACAGACAAATTGGTGCTCTTAACGGCATATTACCTCTTTTGTACGAGTAGTCATGTCAATCCACTTCCACTACATGTAGCAAGGGAGATATAAAGTTTCCCTACACTTTGTACTAAAGACATCGCTGCATATAAAATTACAACCGATATTTTGTGAGGTAATAGATGTACCTATTCCTTACGCCTGATCAAATTAGGATCCACTATGAAATTAAAAGAGGCCGTCAACGTATGGTGACAGTTCTTTTTTTATAAAATGCTTTAAAGATTGTGCCGTGTACCGTATCGAGTTACCAGTGTCATCTTAATCGTATTATTTAAGTTGACCCAAGAAAAAGTCGTCACCAATGTTTTTTCAAACATTCTTGTAGACCCTTTTTAGAGGACTCGACTCTACTCTACCATACCATATTAATATCCCTTATAGCCGTAGCGGATTATTAATTTTCAACTTATTCCATTTCAACGTCTCAGAATATCGATAAATTAATACGAGTATAAAATGTAGCTTAGTCCATAGTTCGTGATCATCATCAATAATAGAAACAAAGCCAGCATCACGCGTGTGAATATCCTTATTTTCCATAAGCTGCGACAAGTAGGTAGGTACTAACTATTTATTATACTGAGGCTGCCGATAACTGTTTATCATCAGGTGGACTGGACCTCATGATAATATTTAGAATAGATATTCATTATTCATTATTCAGACACTACATCGATATTTAGATATCATTCAAACCTCGTTTGCTCTAGTAATGACAATTGATTTAATTAAATCGATAATATTAATGTCATCAGATAAGTCCTGATTGCATTATCGCTAACCATGGACTCCTGTACATGTAATAATTACATAAACACAATTAATGCTCGATTCAAATCTGTTGATGTACAGACTAATTGTGATTTTGATTGAAACATGAAATGACCTGGATACAAGACAGTATAATCAAGTTTGCATAAGTGCTTGCCAACGGAGGATATTTTAAGGTCAAATAATTGTTCATAATTCTTACAAATTAGCCTTGATCTTTAATATCGTATCCTATTTTTTATATATGACGAGTATTTATTAATCAAATATGCTGGACGCATTTAAGTGAAATTTGGTAAGGCAATGGTACGGCAATTTGTTCTTATCCCGAAGTTCCCACATAAACTAGGCCCGAGTAGTAGCTAGTATAGTCCTAAATACATTTTACTTGAAGTAGTATTATTAAATATTTGAGTGTAAAATACATAAATAGGAAATCATGACTGTTGCTTCTATGTCCAATAACATAAATTTCAAGTGCACATACCCTATGCTTAAAAATCCGTGGGTCTCTATTCGTTTCACCTTCATTTCATTTTTTCGAACCGCCCAGTAGGTGCGCCGCTTTCATTGCCCAACTCAAGTGTTGACGGACATTCCAAAGCACCACCTTTCAGCATTTCACGACAAAATAATTAATTAGGTGCAATCACAGACAACGAATTTCAAATAAAACGGCCGCATCAACCATTGTGGCATTGGCTCACTTTGATATAACAGCGGTTACCAGCAATATTTTTATGTTTATCTCATTTTTATGAGTTTAAGTAGGAAGCATGAGGTGGCGCGAGAGATAGGGATTTAATTGAAGGCGAGGTGGTAGCGATGGGTTGGGGAGGGGAGCCGCCACGCCGGCAGACCGCGGGGAAGCGAAATAATAAAAAAATGAAGCCGCGCTATCCCCGCGAGCGCGGATACTGTGAAAGTGGCACGCTGTGGATAAATGAAGCTTTTTTGTTTGTGGAATACGCCTAAGCCCGGCATCGCTCCACTTTCGTATTGTCGCTTCAATTCTATGGATGTTAGTTCATTCATATACCCGAGACGCCAGCAGCGTCATTAAATTTATGTCGCGTTTCAGCGGCGTTTTATCCACAAATTATCATATAGGACGCGCGGTTGCATCCACGGCGAGTATTGAATCATACAGTATTCCCGACACGTTGCTGTTTAAATAAAATAAAAGGAGTTCGCTTCATATTTATTTACGAGGTCTCATTCGATCGTGGGGCGAGAAGAATTAAGTCAACAACGAACCCAACAATGGAGATATCGTTTGTTTCGCTGAGAGGTGCATTGAGCGAATAGTAACCGTA
This sequence comes from Plodia interpunctella, assembly GCF_027563975.2. NCBI lineage: Eukaryota > Metazoa > Arthropoda > Insecta > Lepidoptera > Pyralidae > Plodia > Plodia interpunctella. The sequence continues at coordinate 8,937,559 of NC_071324.2, read as the reverse complement.
TCCATTGCATTTAAGATACAATATCGAGTGCTGCTCTCGAAGCCAAGGGGTGCTGCCCGTCACTTCTGCGATTTAAGTGACAGTTTTATTAATTTCCCATACTACTCATCCCTATTTTCCACCCTCAGTTTCCGACAGTTGCAGCGGTGGCATATGGAGCCGGCACTGTTCTGCTTTCACAACTTAAAAGCCATAAAAATTGTGACTTTGCGATTATTGTCTATGAAATATATGTCATAGCCATTTATTTATTACTAATTTATATTTCACTAGACAATCTGTACAGTTATTTTTGAATTTATCGTGAACAGACAGACAGACGCGGCAGAGGACTTTGTTTTATAATATCTAAGGATAGGTTTTCTAAATATATATAAATATATATAAATCTATTTTACAAATAACGACTATTGTAAAACACATTTTTTAATAATTAATTTCTTCTATAACGTTGTATAGTAACAATATTATATTTCATGGCGTAAAGGTAAGGTAAACATAAAATAGTGAATAGCGTTTTCCACACCAAAAAAGTTGTCAAACCTAAACGCAACACATAGCAAGAAGAAGTTTTATATCCGATATGCCGCCCCCCAAAACATATCTTATTTACTGTGACATCTTGATTAAAGCGTTTTCATTCATCTCTTCTCAAACAATCGTCCCGACATTACTAACAAAAACAAACTGAGCTTAGCAAACGTGATACGGACGCCGAATTCTAATAAAGATAGGACAAATCAAATAAGAGCGCGTGGTCGGCAGCACCGCGCGCGGCGTCTGAGATAAGCTGCAGCTTAACGCTGGCGCAGCAGCCGATGGTTTATCTCGATTTCAATTATCATGCTGCCGCTTTCATTGGCCCGGGCGTCGGCGTCGGCGGCTCGCGGGGGCGCCGCGGATTGGGGCGGTCTCGATCCCCGTTATCTCCAATCTCGCCCAAATCACACTCGACCGTTTACGCTTGATTGTACTTTTTAAATTTAAGCTCTCTAGGGATGCTACCTTTTATTTTTCAAACACATTAACTTTCTTTTTTCCTCGCAGATATGGAATGGACCTAAACGGAGCTAGGAGAAAAAATGCCACGCGGGAAACCACCAGCACTCTCAAAGCGTGGCTCAACGAACACAAAAAGAACCCTTACCCCACAAAAGGAGAGAAAATTATGCTCGCCATAATCACCAAGATGACGCTAACGCAGGTATCTACGTGGTTCGCGAACGCGCGACGACGACTCAAGAAGGAGAACAAGATGACTTGGGAACCGAGAAACAGGGTTGATGATGATGACAATAATAATGACGACGACGACCACAAAAGTAATGATGGAAAAGATGCTTTAGGTGTGTATAATTAAATAGACAATAGTTTATTAGTTCTAAGCCATAACGACTAATGCTTTGCGCCATCTCATAAGACAATGAATATGTTTTGAAATGTAATATTTGTTATAGATGGGAAAGACTCCGGTACAGGATCGAGCGAAGACGGTGACCGGCCACAACAAAGGTTAGACTTGCTCGGACAGAGAACGGAATCGGAATGGTCAGAATCACGCGCTGACAGTGGTCCCGAGTCACCAGAGCCATATGAGCGGCCAATACACCCAGCGTACCAGCATTTACCATCTCGTGCTCCACCAGGTAGCACTCCAGCTTCAGCTAAACCGAGAATATGGTCCCTTGCGGATATGGCAAGCAAAGAAGGAGAACCGCCGGCGCCGCCTACTTCTGCTTCAGCTTTCTACCAGTCGGCAGCGGCGGCGGCAGCACGGCTCGCCCATCCCTACGGCCGGCCAGAGTTGTACCGGGGCTTGTACCCGCCAACACATCCCGCTGATGTGGCCCTCTTGGAATACTCCCGATCACTAGCGCTGGCCGCGCCTGCGCCAGCGCCGCCGGCTCCGTCGCCGTCCTCGTCGTCCACATCCTCGTTGGCGGAGCCGCCTCCCTCCCGCGCCTGACCCCCTGCCCCTCGTCCGCCACTGGCGCATCGACAATAACCGCGATCTCGCCCCACGAGTGCCACGAGGGCCTTCTCACCTGTAAATAGCTATAGACTAAATATAAATATGTATACATACGTATATATACGTGATAATAATTATGCACCGGTAGAGAAGCTTAGATTTGTGATAGTGGACACAGGCGACGCCGCGCCGTGAGGTTGACAACTCGCAAACGACGTCGGAGCGAAGTCGCGCCGACTGACCGACAATACTAGGTGCTATACAAGTTGGACCTTGCGACATGTTGCTGTAATTATTACGGAGGTGGTTTAACGAAGTGATTTTTAAATCAAAAATAGGTATTAATATGTGTTACGTTTCTAATAGATAACAAACACTGTTCTAGACTATTATTTGTATGTAGAGTGTAAATTATTATTTTGAAAATATTCTCTTTATATTTAGTGCCTAATTACGTCCAGTGTTTTCTATTGTTTGATAGTTTCTTGAATATCTAACATTCGAATTTTAATATTTATTGATATGAGGTCAGTAGTTATATCAAACTTTTATTGTAAGTTAAAATCTACTAATTATTCAATAGACACTGTTGAGGATTTTGAAAAATCTGTATAAAATAATTTCTAGTCAGCAGACTATGATTGTCTATGTTAAACATTAATAACTTACAATCAATATGTTCTTTCATATAAGAATGATGTACATTTTAGTTAATAATAGAATGGCAGGGTTGTTGCAAACGAATTTTGTTTTATACATATTTGTTCAGGAAACTAGTAAAACAGAGAAAGTGCTATCAAATTTGCAAATGTGTTGAAGGTTCAATTCTTAGCATGTTTCTTTAAAAGTAATAAAACTATATATATACATATAATAAGTAAAAAAAAAACAAGATAATAAACCCCACTTTAAATAGGTTATTTTATCCCAGCAAAATACATATTTGTGGGACCAAATGGTAAAAATTATATGAAACACTAGTTGTATTTACTTGATAATTTTCTATCCATGACATTTTGTTAAGTTATAATTTTAAGTTAAATAAAGACTGGTTATTAGGTTTTATTTACGGCACTATTCTGTCACTAAAAGTAAAAACTCACATTGCAACGAACAATGGTTCGTTACAATTATCCTTAATTTTTTTGTAACCAAAATAAATTAAAACTTTTGGTACCTATGTACAGATATTTAAGTGGATAAATTCTTGTTAAATATTTAAGCGACAACCCTGCCGCGTAAAATAGTATTCTGTTTGAAATGTTTGCCTAAGACTATCCCTTCGTAGTTACGAAATTACTAAGTCTCAAATGGCCTTGTATATTGTAAAAGTAAAATTAATGTAAAGTAATAATATTCTCATTTTGTTTCCGAACCAGTAAAATGTTTTCGTTTCAATATTGTAGAGACTGAAAGTCCAAAATTGAGTCTATAGTTTTGTACATACGTCACTGTTGTAAGTATATATTGTAATAATAATGTCAATATTTAAGAGAGGTAAATGCAATAAATTTTCTGTATTAGCAGTCCTTTTGATGTAAATAAAAGTTCTGGCGAGACGGGAAACCTTCGGCATATACAACGAAATATTCTTCAAAGACGAATGAGATATAGTTAGTGTTTTTTATGTTCTGGCGGAGGATTCAAAATGTTTATATGTTAGTGATGTAATAGCAGAGATTATATTTTGTGCTATTCGCAGGTTAAGTCATTGGTTAATTTTCAAATTAACTATTGTCATTCATACTTTTATCATTGTAACAATACTTCATGTCATGGACGATAAATTTATCGTTTATGTTTCAACAATTTAGTTTATTTAAATAGAAACATATTTATTTTGTTTTTATAGATTCAAACGTCTTAACCGTTCCCCAAGAAGGTGTGTGAATAGATGCAATAAAAATTAATACAGAAATAATATTTATCTATTTTATTTAACCCTATAGTCCCATCTGTTGTGTTGTAATTTTATTATCCAATAGTACCTACTTCATGCGTGAGTTGCGCCAGTCAACTTTGATGTTGAAATTTAACCTGCGCGCTACTGATAGGCATCTTGGCGTACCTTACCTTTTTCTGCGCAGGTCAAAGTTAACATCAAAGTTGAAGGTGCAACCCACTCTAATTGATTTTAAAACTGGATCGATATAGATATATATTCATGTAGAAAAAAATTGATAATTACCTACTGCATAATTTAGCTAAAATATAATAAAAATTTAGTTACACGTTGACTGTAGTCACTTGTTTTATGAATCTCCTATTCATAACCCTAAACGTAAGACAGAAACAGATCAGAATTATAGAAATCTGTTTTTTTTTTATTCTATTAACTACTTAGTTCGAACGATGAAATTTTATAATTAAATACTTTTATTTTAAAAATAAATAATGAAGCAAAAAACTTATCTCATGAGTCCGATGGACCCGAACACAGAAACAGGCGCAACACATTGAACCGCTGCCAAATATTTGTGATAACAGTTGCAAATATTTGTCCGCACATGGGAATCGAACCCAGGTGGATCCGAGAGGATGGACGTGGTGGCCTCGGATAAAAATAATTAATATTAGACATAATACAACAATGATACTCAAACAAATTTCACGTTCTACTTGAATAAATCACAAGTAAGTAGATATGTATAAAATTTCGCACGAGTCTAATGACAACATGCGCTTTTGCAATTTGATCTCGCGATACCAGAGGTAAGTATGCAATTACAGACATCACGCATTGCTTCTATAGTAACCTTAAGAAAACTCCCAAGAACAAGTTGGTGCAGATGATAAAAATACACAAGGTACTAGTCCATCTATGATTTTAGATAAAAATCCTTAAGTTGTAGTAAAGTAAAGTAAACACTTAGGTACAGGATCTGTTACCTCTCCGTTTGTCTATCAAGGTCCTGTCTCTGTAACTAGCCCGTCACCTACTAATCGGTAGCCGGAGATAACAATTGTTTATCTATTGTGTATCGATTCTCTGCGAATATAAAAATTCGGTTTTATGATTGCTTCTGAAAGTCAGTCAACGCACATAACAATTAAGTAAACGCGATCAAAATATATGATCGCTTATGTTGTACATATTTTCAAAATGAAATCAAAACCTATATATACATAACAGATAAAGCGAAAATCATATGCAAAGGTACCGCGATACATTCAACATATAGATATTTTCTATGGAATTTCTGTAATATAGTGGGCATGCCAATTATAACACTGCAACTTGTATAAATCATGTCAAATTTACCTAGTCGTACAAGCTGTTGACTCTATCTCGCGTCTTTCCTTCTAATTAGACATCAAAGTACTTAGAATGCACAAATTTCCAACCACATAATTAGGTCGAAAACAAAATACAGTAAATCATCGGGGCGTCTTTGAAGTTCACGTGTATGATGACGTCAACATGCTGATACGCCTTACATTCATTATTTGCTCACGTATAGATGAAAGAGCACAATATAAATAAACAAATCGTGTGAAGCACAGCCTATGACAACGTTAAAAGGACGCGTGAGTGAGCGTCTACATTGACAAGCGGTGGCGGTGACTAGCGCGGAGTTGGACTCTGTCGCTTAGCGCCTGTAAGTTTCACCAACTTTAGACATCAACTTTTTTTCTAGCTTTCTTTCATAATACTCTAATGTTTCTGTCGTTTCCCTCAAATATCTCCGTAGAACAAAAATGGGGAGCTACTAAATAGTTACCGCTTCAACCAATCCAACCAACCGACCAATCAACTGATTGATATGACTTTAGTATGGAACGTGTCTACTTTCTGAATGTGCCTTTTAATTACTAGTTGTATGTATACTATTGAAATATTGACAAAATTGGGCTGGTGAAATACCCTTTATTTGGTATTGTAATAATCAACTACAATAAATGTAATTTATTTTAATAAAATAAATGTAATTTATTTTCGTTTAATTTAACCTTAAACCGCGCTCGCTGTCGATATTCCTACGACTGCGTGCTTCTGCAATGGAGTTATAATATTGGAATTCATGAGAACTACTCAATCGCTTTTATCCATCCTGTGATAAACGCCTCGGTTTATGAGTTCAACAGTAATGACTGATTTATCATTTCTTTATGCAGCGGTTTAATCCGATGAAAAATCAACGGAAACAAATATTGTTGTGTGAGAAACGACTTGGATTTAATCTTGAGTGTCATAATACTTATTACGTACTATGACACTTAGGATTGTCAGGACTACTACCCAATCATCAAGCACTATACCAAAAAACTATTTTACCCATGGATTTAGTCAATAATTCCATGATTTTACCATAAAAAATCTTACTAATATTTCTGATAAAGTTTCCAGTTTACGCAATCTGCGTATTAGCGTATGTATATTAGCTAAAGCTTATTTGTTGCTATCTTTTGTTGAGTGGAGACATTATAGGTCAAACTTCCCGCATGGTGGACGGAACGTCTCAAGGCCAATCAACATTTTTCTCCAATGAGTCAGATCCGACTGTTTAGCCTCACATTTCAATTACATACTCTCACGGACCAATCACCTCTCATTGTCAACTCAAGATCCCTTCTTTGTTACATCTTTACCAATCTATAACGCCATCACTCAACCCGCATTATAAACTCATCCCAGCGATTCGTATTGAAAGCAAATTCTAACGTCGCATCGCTAAGTGACTTGGATATTTCATTCAAAATCATGAGAACGATATGTGTTCATCCACAACACCAGACAGAAAAAGTCTCAATAAGCCGTTCAGGGCAACGTGTTGTGTAAATAGTCCAACATGTTTCTATAACAAAGAAATCTTAATAGCCGATGACGGGCAAAAGTCAACACAACAATCTACGAGCTGATTGCTCATAATTTCATACGCACACTTGGGCGTCACTTATCGACGTAATACTGACTTCCTTGTGACTAAACACAAAATATTTCGAAAGCCCTCGAAAATTTGTAAGTTATGTTTTTGTTTATAGGATTAGCATAAAACATGGTTATCTATTGCATACCTGGTTACTAAAGCGTTGTTCGAATGTTCCGATACAGTCTCGTCGTGGTGGAGAGCAGCAGGGTATTAAGGACCCTAGGTACATTGATTTACAGACGTTTTTGATGTCATGTTTGCAGGGAATCCTTGAGTCAAGAATGCCGATTTCTTAGCAGCGCGGCGACTGCTATGCCATCTAAAATATTGGACATCTCCATCTTGGCTGGTGTTTTGCTCTTTCTGCTCGCAAACAATGAGCCGGGACCGTCAAGGGAATGCATGCATACTTCGAAATAAGTTAAACTGTTCTCTCACGTGGTTATAATTTCCTAAGTAAATGCTTGTAATCCCAGTAAAATACTGGTACGTAGCCATGTTCTTGTTAATACAAAGTATAATATTTATTTCAAAGGAAAATCCAAAACCGATTCTGCCTCGTTGATTATTTTGTAGAGTAACTAAGTCATGGTATACTGAATGGTATCTATAATGCTATAGATAGTTTATGGTTTATTAGCAACCAATACAATAGATAGATAAATTAGGAACAAGTTGTCATATTAATATTCAACACAACATGCTTTGCGGTTTTGTTTCAAAACGACAATGGTTGGCAAAAATTGAATGAAGCAACATTTTAACTTTTAAAATGATTGTATAGGTAACCTATTTATTTATTTTGTTCAAAATAACATTTTTATGGAACCTATTTATTATGGAATTCCTTATAATTTTACTAGCTCCACTCCGGGACTTCGCTTCTGTGGGTAATTTGGAATTGAAAGGACCCTTCGTGTTATTCTATATAAGTTATGGATTAAGTTCATTTCCACAGAAATCCATGTCAGTCAATTAATTTGCTGATCAGCTGATTGGACTTGTTCAACTGTTAGGAATGTAAGATTTAATGTTCTATTTTCGCTGTTTTCTTTTGGAATTTAATAATTTTTTTTCTTATTTAATTTTGTCTATGCAGAATCATTATTGCTACGTAATTTTAATGAATTATCCAGAAATCAACGGCAAAATAAGATTTCTGGATTATTAATTAAATTTCTGTGAAACTCACCCTAAGTTTTTAATGAAATGTAATAACTCATTTATAGTGTATGTCAAAATAAATCCACCTGAAATTAAATTCAAAATTGTTTGTGTACTTTGAAAACATCAAGGGAGCTGAGATCCCAAAGGAGACAAAAACGAGAACAAAAATCATTGATATAAAATCGAATCTTCTAAGTAAATAACGGTTTATTCTATAAGAATATTTTAATTTTCTCAGCCCTAGGAAAGAGCTGAGCTCCCACCCATTTCAACGAGCATCTGAATGATAGCCTGTATAATTTTTTGTAGGAATGCCATATCATCGGAACGATTGTGTTCCTCCACTATGATTTATCGACGGCCGTATTACAAATACGACACAGATTATACGATTGTTTATTTCTTCTTTAAGCCATATTAGTATTCCAACAATCCTGACCGGAGGTTTTGTCATACCAAATATATGTTATTTTATTGGAATTCAAAAACAATCGCTTAGTTTTTCCTTTTGATTTATTCATATCTCAGCTAATTTTGGACTTCAATCAGTGTAGTCCATTCATTGCTCGTGAATTCAGATGTTCTTCAATATTCGGCTTTTAATAATTCAATCCCAAACGAATAATTTAAACGAGTGTTTGTTCACATTTTATTCTATCTTCAGTTCATTTCAAATTCTGTTAAAAGGAAGCTAAAATAAAATGATCTTCGTTAAATTTTTGAACTAAATTAGAGTAAATAATTTTATCACTTTCTTCCTTCGAACATTCACAAGATTTCTACGAAGTTATTGTTAAGGACGAGTACTATACCTATGGGGGCGAAAATCACTAGGTCGAAAAAAGAATAAATTCTAAAAATTTACTAGTCTTAAATCCTATTTATACACTTGCTGATAAAATATCATATTGTAATGTGATAGATAAACAAACTGCTTGATAAATCCGCCTGAAGTAATTTGCCAGTTAAGCCCTAATCGACACATGTGAAACACAATTTTTAACACTACTTAAATTTTTACAATACGTCGCTATATACTTAGCCTATCAGATACATTGTCAGCAAGATTGTGAAACAAGCCAGCCAGAAACAAGCCCTAAATTAAATATTTACAGATTTTTCATTGTTCAACGAATCTAGTACGTAGAAGTCAGTGCGAACATTAAGGACAATCGATCAATACTTAGGTTGTGATAGGGAAGCCCGCCAAACGAGGCAAATCTTTTTTATCACGCACGAAATTAATTAATACTACCGTCTCGCCCCGGCTTCGTTTGGGTTAAACCATAAAAAAGTAACTTATGTCAGTCCTGAAGATTTCGCCTATCGGTGTGCCAAATTTCATCAAATTTTAAGTTTATTCATTTCAAATAAAAATCATTCCTCTTTATAATACTAAGGTATGTACTACGGATAATTTACTGCAGATCTCATAATTTGTGTTCACCTTTGCACTAACATCCAACAAAAAATAATAATATTTTTTCATCGATATAAAAAAATTACATCTAAAATGAGATTTTTCTAGTGTGATCTAAAAACTTTCATATCTTTTGTCGATAATTTAAATATATAATTAATAGAATAATTCATAATCTAGGAAAGTCAAAACAAAAATAGTATTTCTATTACTGTATGTATTTAACATACTTCATACATTTTTTTGATGTATTAGCTCAATATATTGTTACGACGTTTGGAAAAATTTTAGTTGTTCCCTTAATAAGCCGACCTGGCATTAAACAGTTTAATGTTGTACTTTATAGTCTATTTGAATTAACTAAGCACTGTAACACATTATTAAAATTTTTAGTTCGTTAGTTACATTGTGCGTCACGAATTTCACGCGTAATATATGTTAATGTATGTATACCGCGATAAACACATAAACAGGAGAAATATTATAATTATGCTAAGTCTCTAAACGGGCCTGTATGCAAACAGGGCATGAAGTTTCAATTTTCATTTAGCTCAGTTGGCGTTATTTGAAAGTGACCCTTAATCCATGGGTCCTCTGTGCAGATAACTCTTAATTTGCATATTAACGAGATACTTTGCATCGGCAACGAAAAATTCCGCAGGCCAGTGCGAACGAGCAGGTGGCCCGCCGACTAATTCCCGAATATTTTTCAAATCCTGGTCTATCCGCTCGGCTCCGCTCTGCGTCCGTTTTGGATATTATTGCTTTGACTCAAGTGTATCGCCCCCTAAAACGCATTTTCAAGGTATACATTAGAAACTATATTGATTATATGGTACCTATATCTATTAATTTATACTTACCTAAACTAAACGAGTACGCAGCTGTAAGTACATTTTGAACTTGAAACTTATTTTATAACTAAATATTTATAAGCAAATGCAATTATTTGTACGATTAAAGTCAGGTTGAACCACTAGTCGAACACCGCATAATATCATACACTTCGCTCGTATACATTAAAGTTGAGTTGTCGGAAGGTACTTATTCAACTGGACTAAACGTTTTATGTTCTCATTATTATCAATTAATTTAAAAACGATGCTGATAACATCTCTCATAGCTTTAAAAATAATGGAGGGAGATCTTTAGCTGGCATATTTAGCCATATTTTTTTTTATTTAGTCTAGCTAAGTATCTACCTAGATAAAACTAATACCCGGTGCAGGAACTTTGAAAAAAATTCTGCCACCCAGCATTATATCTCACTTCATTTCAATTGCATTTACACAATTGCAAAAATTGTCTAATAGATTTTCCATCAATGACTAACAACACACATCCAAAACTTCGCTTTTATAATTGAATGGTAGGTACAAACCGAAAAAAAAAATTTTTGTTGTTGACTGTACTAGGGCGGCGTGAAGCTCACACGCTTATGTGAAGCGTCGATGGGACAGCTCATGTGGATAGTACCTAATTACGTGAGCAAACAGGGCCTAAATGAGGACTATACGATATTAGAAACGGCTCATTACGTCTTTAAACCAAGATGACAGCTCTATAAATATTCACCGGTGTATAAAATTGTTTATTTTTAACAGAAAAGTCGAAGACAAAACATCTGTTGCGTATCCGCGGTTCGGACTAATAAGGCAGTGATTCCATAGCTGTGTATCATACGTAATATGAAAGCTATATCACTAAAGAAAGTCACGTAAACGAAAATATTTTGTGACATTCCGTGGATAACGCTATAGTCGAAAATTTCTCTAACCTGCTACTCGAAAATTATATTCAGTTTTAAAATTTAAAAAAATATCATACAAAATACCGTAAGTATACCTATTTATCTTATGATTCAAAAAATTTCATTTTTTTAATTTCATTTATTTTCTTTTTGTTGGAGACTATATTTATTATTGTATGGTCAAAATGCTGAATGTAAATATATTTTTCAAGTTTAACCATTTCACCATATTTTATCGACGGAAACGAATACCTATACTACCCTAGAGACGCTAATACAAAGCAATGGGGCATCGCCTTAAATCGTTTACAGCAGCCAGTAAACGGTCCTAATGCGATCGGCGATGACAAATATAATCTTTGCTCTAAGGCGAGTTGACTTGACACTGTTGTTATTCTGAGAAGTGGAAAGATATATTTTTACTCAAAGAGCTAAATATTCAGGTGAAAGATATCTGTGAAGCGTTGTTTGGCCGCTAAATCTGTCGCCACTACGTCTCGGTAATCTCGCGAAGTATCGAAAAATCTGCCTGATCTCGTCTCTTTGATATTCCCCTCAAAGAAGGGAAAACATTTATTAATAACCTCGTCGTTTATTGGCAATTAACAAAGTATTTATTTTTTATATTCATACAATATATCATATCGTTATGGTCTGAGTAAACGCACGCGAAATCAAAAGGAACGGAAAAAGTGTTACACTGTTCGGATGTATGGCTATTTCATTCGCTTGACTTTTTCACATCTGCTCGATGTTTCCATTTCTATTGAGTCTATATTCTATAATGATATATACGGTTATACTGCATCTACTAAAATTCCAATGAAATCTATTTATACAAATTTCAGTACAGAACATTTCTTCCTATAATATAAAAAAACGTATGCTCCGGAGTGCTGGAGTGCTGCTACTAAACAGTAGGTATACTTACTAACCTAATTATAAAAGTACCAGAATTTGTTCCTATTAAAACTATCTAATTAAATTGGTTTCCAAAATCAAAATACATACACAGCCGCGGCTAACGACTATAATAATAATTAAGAATATATTTTTGGTAAAAATCAAAGTATGATGTAAATTTTAGTCAAAACCAAATTAAAACAAGGCCCCCTATTGTTTCTAGCTGAATCTTATTCAAGTTAACAGCAGCTGTATAACAATTAATACGACGCTCACTCACTTAGTTGTACACATAAAGAAATCTTTTTTATTATTATAACAATCTTGCTTACATTACTTCCTTATTATCACGTTTTAGACATTATATTTAATATACAGCGCTAATTATGGTCGAGTTCTTTATTACAGTGAGAGAAGGCCCCGTTCAGAAATATGTGAGGTGAGGTTAATCGCCATTGTTATTTTTTTTCTTTTAGAGATCGTTGCGTTGTCTGTATTGGGGTTATTTTTATATCTCTCAATGTTATGTCAATGGAAGATTGTCTAGAAACTATAATAAGAAATAAAAAATAAATTATTTTAGATTTTAATTCAAATCTAGGTACCTTTATATTTTGTATATTCCAGACTATATCCATTATGTATGTGCAGTGTAGTTATGTGTCTAATATTGAATCAGTAATAATTTAATTACATAAAAAGTTTAACAAACATTTCGTTTCATATTCATACGACGATTAAACCAAAAACGCCTTTCACTTCAAATAAAAGTATTATTATAATGTAAAGTTAACTAAGCAAAGACCGCGAGCAAATACGTCTGTTCTATGCACGGAACCTTCAACTGTAACGAAATATTCTCAACTCATAACTAATATAATTAGCATAAATTATGATGCCGAATAAATGTACTTTAACATGTTATTTTTTTTTGCTAAGTTAAATGAGGTGTGCGTGCTATCTTCTTGATTGTTATTTGCAATACACACAAATACATACGCCATACATTATTTTTGTGACCATGTAGAGTTAGCGGGAGATTTTAACTTAATTTATTTAACATACATGGTTAATTCGCTCGCTAACTTTAATTAAACTTCGAGGACATCAAATTAAAATCGTGGCATGGATGGGTATACATCCAGTATTCTCGCAGTTTATTCCTAAAAAAGTTCAACGAAAGCTCGCCGTTATTTATACCCAACTCTGAGCGGTGGTAAAGTTTTGAGATCAATGGCTTTGGAGCTAAGGGGAATAACCCAGCGTACCAACCCGGCAAGGTCTGAATATGCTGATGCTCACAGTTACCAATCCGTGTTTCAATTACAAGCAATACATTACGAGTTAACTCATCATGACCAAGTCGTAAACGAGCCCACTACGCACTAAAAACTTAATGTACTGTTTAACTGGGATATTTATCAAAACATGCTCGCAGATAACGGATTTTATGTAAGCGTTCAAGACTTAAAAGTGATTATTAAAAATAAAAATCGAGTGGCCAGTGTCGTTGGTTATATTTATCCATCGATATAGGGTTTATGTGTTTGATGTGTCTATGTTTTAAGCATGGCTAAGTATAATAACGTCCGGTGTTTTGAACATAACCTTAAAATGTCATTTGTTTTCATTCAGTTTTTTCATATTTCGAGTTATTAGACGCTAAACTTTGTTTTATTTGTTATTTATACTCGTATGTCTGTAGTATTTTCACTCCAATTATTATTTATTTTTTATGGCTACGAAGCTATTATTAATTTGTTGACTTGTTTAAATTTTAAAATAAACTGCGATTCAGACTCAACCATAGTATTTTATGTCTTCACAATAAATGTGCAATACATCGATTTCACTCAATAAAATCGTAGTTATAAGCTTCAACTTAATGTGACTCTGTGTCTATAATCTGTGGGTAGTAATGGAAACTACTCGACCGACTTCCGAATTTATTATATCTAAGCTACATTATTCCTAAGTGACATGCTTTATATCAGATATTCCCATAGGAGCGAAGCCAAAGACGCCACTAGTCGTAAAATAAACGGAGATGGCAAACAACTTCATATGAGTACTTATTGTGTATTTCTTTAAATATGATCATAATCCCTAGTGATAAGAGGATACTTTTCATACGTTGTAATGTCTGAGGTTACGGACCCGTCAGACCAGATTCTCGATTCTGCTAACTTTTCGTAGTAATCGTGTCTTAAATTAAGTCTTAATCTCTAAGAATTTTTATTGTGGTTACTACTATTGAAAAGTCACTGAGGCATGATTTTGACGTACGGTGAACAGAATCGACAACCAGCGAAGCCTTTACCAGTCCCTATGTTGTCGTTGTATGGCTTCCTACAAATGAATATTGCAATAGAATCTGTACACGTAAATGATGTATGTCTGTACAAGCAAAATAATCACGTGGTTTGTGTAAAACGCGGTCCCATTTGATGGAAACTAATGATAGCTAATGTCATTCAAAGGTATATATATTATATATATTTTAACAGAATACAGTGACTTTTATTAGTAACCAAAAATAAAAGCTAGCTTTTCTGAAAGTTTAATTTGCGCTGAAATAAGATAAATTGATAAACAGTCCTAAAAATATTTGAGGAACTACTTATTCAAAATTCGCTTTGAGTTTTTTACTCATAACTCTAATATCATATTATATCCAAATGCCAATTTTAATAGAAAACCTGTCCGTTTGCGGGAATCGATAACCAACATTCATCTTAACTTTTCTACTTGTTTTTGTATTCTCACTTCTATAAATTCTTTCATGTCGAACCTGGAGAGAACAAAAGTAAAAAATCGGACTCTTAATTAAATCGAAAACATTTCAACTTTAGTTACACTTAATTTAAAACTAATTTAACAAGTTCAATTTTGACCTAATTACGAGCGTTGGTAACATTTGTAGGTTTCGTCTCACGGAAACCGCGCAGTAAACGATGTAGGTACCTACTTAAATTTAATTACTATCAAAATTCCGGCACTCTTGCCGCTTATAACTACACTGCTTTAATATATTCAACAGTCTAAACAATAAGAGCTTTATTAAAATGCGTATTAAAACATATCTCGGAATGAAACAACGGTCATTCACACCGGGTTCGTACAAAATGCGCTGTGCGACCGTGACCATTCTTATTCCGTTTATAAAATTACAATAGTCGCGACTTCCGAACGATTCCTTAAATACATTTTAATGTTTATCCGACTTTCGCGTAGTTAGGAAACCTTTTATTCAATATAATACAAGAGACGTTAAAAAAGTATCTCCGTAAGTAGGTAGTTAAGAAGCTGTACCATTTATTTACAAGAGTGAATCCGTCGTAGAAAAACTAGCGTTCAAAATTATTAATGGTTTGTTTGAATGGCGCGTCAGAGACTCATTGTTCCGCAGCTCCGGATGCGATGGACCACGGTGACACTAATTATATTCCCACTCTAGAATGATAGATTGCCCTGGACAAATCACTTCTACCGAGCAATAAAAAACCGTGTGATTAGTTTTTTAAGACGATTGTCAAACGTGGGCCGTGTACCGTTTGTCTAAAAGGCAATATGTTTAAGTAATTTCGATGTTATCTTAGAATTCTGACGGATTTAGACAATATTATTCAAAATTATATTGGATGTACCATTGTACACTGGGCACGCTCATTATGACTATTCAGTGCCCATCGCATTGGTGTATGATTATGATTACCTACTAATTGTAGGTAAGTTGAAAAAATATATATTTAAGATGTGAATTTTCTTAGTGTACTTTTCTATACAATATTTACTATAAAATATTTCTGTACAATACTACTCATCGACACAATTTTGGATATACCTTTGGATATACAAGAGTATCAAATTAAAATTAAAATTTAATGAATTATATGAATTAATTATGTACCTCCTTTGTGGAATAGACGAAATAATCACTGTGAGATATATAAAGCCCCAAACGGAATTCACCGCGAGCACCGAAAGGATTTTCCTACGTAAGCTGGGATATTAGTCGTGATTCTAAGCTGGTAAGTGGTAGCAGGTGGTCTCTAATAACAGCTTGCTAACTACTGACTAATTAAGCTGCATGGCGCATGTTCTAACATTGTTTAGATGCTGGATAAAATGCTCTAATGTATTCATTATTAAAATTCACCAGCAACGGTTTAAACAGTTTGGGTTGGACCATTTTGAGATCAGAAGGCTTACCACGGCACATACAAACAAACAGCACTTTATTAATATTTACATGCTATCTCTTTTTACCATATCGTATACGCATCGTGTCAAATAGAATACCTGTGGACGCAATAACGTGCTACGTGTTTTATGTTTCATGATAGCCCCTACAAAATCTTCTTCGTGTCTTGTTTCCATGGCGTGTGATCCCACCCTAGTAAAGGACCACTACTTATCCTTCGGTGAATGTTACACGAAGCAAAGAACTAAGGCACACGTAGCCTTGGTAGCTGACGGCCAACAATGACATCCCCAAGGTTGACGTCAAGCACGCGACTAGATTTAAAATGATTTAAAATCACAGCCATATCTTCAAAATTATATGTCTATTTTTACGCGAAACTCTCTTTCTCTCATCTGAGAGTTTTTCCGGTTGCTTAGTGTTGCGATAGACACGAATATTTGATTTATTTTCAATAAAACTCAACAATAGTACATTCAACTGCACATCAACCTACACAAATTCATTGGAACTCGCCGCTATTACCGCGCTATAGAGGTTCATGCAGGGTAACTTGATGTTCTGTTGAATGTACTATAAAGATTGTTTACATTATTAGAACTCGTACGAAAAAACGGACTAGTTGAAATTGTACAAAGTAAGTTGTTCCATTTTATGTCCAAACAAATCCATAATAGGATTTGGGGATAACCCAATTTGTTAAGTTTGTGGTCTACAAATAACTTGTAAAATTATGAAACCTTCCAAATCACAAAACTGATAGCTGTTGTAAGTAAAGGTTAACAGTTTACTAACAACACATTTTGTAAAATTGGATTTAATAAATACTTATTAACCGTCACAGTGAATTAAAATAAGCTGTAAATTGGTTTGAATAAATTATTATTTTTTTATTATATTTATTTTCATATAAGTTGGGTTGTCTACTAGACAACTACGACAACTAGTTAACTCTGACGTTAACTTTAACCTGCGCACTGTCGTGCGTCATTTCGATATAATGTCGTAGGTACTTTGTTACCCTACGTTTTTCTGCGCAATATCCGGAATAATATACTTCAGCCTAAGACCCTGAAGTGAAGACGTATTAGATAATTATGTTTCTTGATATATCCACATTAAAACACTCTAAAAACCATGTCCGTAAACACTAACATTCAACATGTAGTCGTATTGTATTCACATTAAAAACATTTAAAACTAGAAGAGCAAAACTATTTTGTTTTTTACGATTTACAAATATTTTCGTTGCTGACTGTAACAGCTGCACATGTTACTATTTCTGTTAAAACAAAACTCAATACGTTTGACATTTTTTTTTCGTTTGCTTAGAAAGTTCACAACTAATTACATTTGAATGATTGTAAAAAAAATCTTCTTTTCGAGGCGTCTCTAGTTAAAAATGTACAATTTGTATTTTAGGTAACATTAAGTTATGATACACCAAGTAACTCCTGTATCCATACAAATATTTTAATTTCTTTTTCCAAATATTAGATAACAATGGAACGACAGAAACAAGACTAGAGACTGCTCATTTATATCTAACAGCAGTTAAGAAAACGGCACTTAGCCATTGTCTCAGGCCAGCATTCAAATACAAGTAGATTCCATGAACGATACCTTAAAGTTGACCTATCAACCTCGAACAAAGTGAGTAGATAATATAACAAATCGCTCAGAGCGATACAACGATACAGCCTCGGCTGATAGGCAAGCGCAGCCTGTGTAACATTATCTTCTGTGAGTTATGACCGCTGCCCTACCGTAAGCATAATGACATTTTAGTATTACAACATTTTATCTACACGGGAAAAGTCTCAGATAAGTTAAACGCCAAGTGGTATATTGTTTCAGGCTTGACAGTCGATGTCATTTGTTAATGTCAGTGCGAGCATCTTTGCACCGCGCCGCTCCGTCTCACGTAACCTAAAAATATACTAGTATCTTCTGTACTGATTTAAATAACTGATTTATCAAAGCCCCAATCTACGATCAGCTTATTTATTTGATATGGCTACTGGGATTGTCCGTCTTACTTAAGCGTCCATATTACCATCTTTACCTAAAAAGCCTGATGGCGCATTAATAATACTTTTTGATCGATGTGATGTAACTCCTACGCGTTTTTAAGCAAAATACATGTTTTTAATAGACGAAGGAAGATAAATTTTAGTTTGTACGAAGATAGATGCGGAGATAATGTGTAAAAAATGATTTGTAGCGCATCCGTTTACAGGCTTAACCCATCCATTTAATAACATATAATAGTTGCTTATATGTCTTTTTGATTAAAACTAAAGTGAGAAATAAACATTATTAATGAAAACTACAGTTCACCTACGTGTGATTATTGACCAATTGATCATAGTTTTAGTCTGGTTGTAGACCTTAACTTCAAGACGACGTTTTATAGTCAATTTTTTCGTCGTTGATTATTTTCATAATTTATTTTATTTTATTTCATTATTTCTTTTGTTTTATTTCATTATTTCTTTTATTCATTATCATGATTATTTTTTCTACACTTATTTTGCTTCTGTACAATTTTCGGGTGATTCTTGTTCTAATGCATATTTCAGAGTAATTTACAGTACGAAACTCTTTTTTTAATGGTAAAATAATTCAACTCATCATCAATTTCTACAAAATACTAGTACCTACAAAGTTAAAAGTGTGTAATTAGTGTGCTTAGGTAATAATTATTTTATATTTTATGTGGCGTGTGTTCCGTCCTAGATAAGGACACCACTCCATATCCTCCCGTGGATGTCGGGCGACTAAGGGACACACAGCCTAGCTTGATAGGAAACAATATAATTCCCAAGGGTTTATGTTAGGCTGCGGTAACATTAGGTACAGTCGAATCTTCAAAATTTTAAGGGCTTTTTACGCTGCTCCCGGGCTTCGCGGCTTCACAACCCCGAACGCAACAGAGATGAGAGAGAGAATTATTTAATTTTTTAGAACAAGCATGAACTTTGCCGGGATGTCAACCCCTTTGCCAACCCTGGTGCTGATTCTCAAACATGTGAAGTGAAATTAAATAAAGTTCCGTCCTAAATCGAGATTAAACTGGACTGGAGATTATCAAAGCCAGTTAAACGGTGTAATGGAGGGCGGGTCAATGCGTTATTCAATTAAATATAGTGCTTCGGACAGGGGGTTTATTTTCCATTATCCTACCTAATCCTTACCAATATTATATACTTATGTATATCACGTGAAAAAGTGACTGTCGTGTCTATTTCTGAATAAAAGATTTAAGAAATCTGAAATTTGGATGTCTGAGTGTGAATGTTTTTAGCACAATCGAGTAATATCTAATGGGCCGATTTCGATAAAATTTGGTACACGTGTGTAATATATACTATGATTATTTAATACATACACTTACGAATAATTCTTGCGCTGTATTTTATAGGATTTTTTAAATTTCATCAAAAAAATTTTTCATTACAAGTTCAAAACCTAGTTCAAAATTTCAGATACAAGTTTCATAAAATAGTAGCTGTTTTTACCAAAAAATAGCTAGATCTGTCTAGAAAGTAAGTGCTACATTGGCAACAATTTTACTGTATTTTTTTCTCATCTTAGCCACTTCGTAGGCTTACAATAAATATACCTACCTCAATCATAAAATCGTGAAGTTTTTTTTTCTTTTTTTTTTCAATTTATTAAGTATTCTATGCATATTATTTTATAAAGTTTTCTTAAATTATCTGCTATATAAATTATTTTGTAGTCAATGTAACTTAGTAAAAGATTTTTTACGTTATCAGTTATTTAAGGATTCTTTACACGTGCATAGATTTCGTTACACTTATAGGAATGCGACAGTCTGATTTTATATATCCTGCTATTATTAATACTTAAATATGGCATATATTTTGATTTTTTATGCAAATTATCCTCGAACAAATGGTGACAAAATAACCGTGAGTATAGCACCCATTTAGTTTAAAAGAAATAAAAAAGTCACTCGCGCGTAGCCACATGAAATGGCTAGTCTTATCATAACTCTCTTATCTGACCGATGTAAGTTTAAAAAGAGATTAACGATTAACTAGCGCTACATTTAATCGTTTAACAAAAAGTGGAAAGGAGATCGCAGCTGCTCTAATGCAAAACAGTGTTTCGCTTCGATAAATGTCTTTAAATACTCTTTTAATCATGTTATTCCACAGTTCAACAAAAAGAAAATACTTAGACCTAATGTGTTATTCCAATTTCATTACTGCATTCACGACAGAAGTTCGAAATTGAAATTTTATAAATAGAATTTTTCATTTATTCATAAACAAAGACGCATTGTATTCGAATTCCATTTAAACTTCTATTTATTATTACTAAAATAACTGTTCTCTCATATTAAATTCTTTAAATCTGACTGAACGTTAGCCGACCTCAACTTTTGAACCCTGAATTACAAGCTTTCTGTTAATGTGTCAATGTAGTGTGTGTCTTAAGTTGAGTTGCACCAGTCAACTTTCACCTGAGCAGAAAAATGCAAAGTAATGTCTAATATTTCGTCTAAACGACAGGCCGGCGCGCAAGTTCAAGTCATCGTCAAAATTAACCAGTGCAACTCACCAACTCAAAAGAAATTATAGTGAATTTGACCCTCTTTCTTGTTTTTCTTTTATAAAATATTTTCTTTTCTTTTAAAAATTGATGAAACAAATTAAATATTTAAATTAAATATTTTGCTGAGTTAAAATAAAGCAATTGGTGAAAGTTTTAAGTAAATAGGTTCAGTACTTTCGGAGATAAGCTTGATTATACGTACAGATAGAAAAAAATTTAAAAAAAAGTCTTTCTCTTATTCTTTTTAAGTATCCCTCTATCCATTTCCAGTCAAAAATACTAAATGTACGGACAAAATGTTTTTACTGTTTTATTATATGTATACGTATACTAGCGGCTCGTCCCGGCTTTACTCGGGTAAAAATATAATAAATTATACCTTCCTAAGGAATTACACTATCTATAAGTGAAAACCGCATGAAAATCCGTGCAGTAGTTTTTGAGTTTATCGCGAACCGACAGACACGAGATAGAGGGTTTTGTTTTATATTTTATATACATCAATGAAATTCCATTCTGTTCAACTAGTTGGTCGGTTTATGTGATCGTAGTGGATAGGTACTTACTATTTTCAAATCTATATCAATAATCTTTAAATTGGTTGTATCAAGTCAAAATGTCGTACACTAAATTGGTAGGAAAATCTGTCAACCAATTGAACATACATACTGGTAAATTATCTAATTTACACACTACTTACTATCGAACTACTACTTCAGTAAATGTCGAGTCGCGAGACTCGAAGATCTCATTTAGCTTATAAATAGCCGGCATAAGTGCAATTGAGCTTCCGAAA
Source organism: Plodia interpunctella (assembly GCF_027563975.2). Lineage (NCBI taxonomy): Eukaryota > Metazoa > Arthropoda > Insecta > Lepidoptera > Pyralidae > Plodia > Plodia interpunctella. Next base: position 8,915,889 of record NC_071324.2, on the reverse strand, counting down.
TAGTCTCAGGTTTGCCGGCCTATGAAAAGAATCTCCACACTTTCCCTTGATTGCTTTTTACAATCAACGCGGGAGGAGTAGCAGCTGTGGTACATTCTCTGTTATTCCATCGCTCCCGAAAGAAAAGTTTAATTAAATAGTCATAAAATAAATTATTCGTTAAATAATCTAAGTAAGTAACTAATACGAATAAATAATCTAAGAGACATCGAAAAAAACATCTTTTTCAAATATGCTTTTAAGTACATCGTGATGCTGATACAAAAAGCAATCGTTTCAAAATAATTACAGTCTTTAAACAATACTTTATCAAACTAATAAACAAAGATTGGGAAACGAAACGAATAAACCGCTTTCCATTTTATTTTATTTGTACAAAAGTTTGGACGGAGTCGAACTCATTGACTGGCCTCCGAGGCTGAACGTGAGTTTTAGAAAGATTTTTTTCTTTTATTGGACGATATAGGGTTGCAGCACGCCAGTTGAATTTCAATGTAGTATCTATCAGGGAAACTACAATCAAATAAAAGTATTTTACCACAAAAAAATAAGAATATCATAGGTACAAAATTCGAAATGGAAGGAATTCGCTGCCCGTTGTCATTAAATAAACATTTCTATTTAACACTCAGAATTCTCCACTCCTCTCACTCTTTATCGCTAACCTTATTACCGGAGTACAATTACCGGAGAGACCTCTTACAAAATATATTGATTGACATACCATCAGACTCCTATACGGCATGATTTCGACTGGAGAATTTTTGTTTGCCTGATGCAAAGGGGATACAGATTAGAATCAAGAATTTTCCACAAAATTAACAAACCATAATAAATAAATAAAAGTCAACTTTAGGTGTAAGTTTACAGTATAATACCTGATCAAATAAGCAAATTTTCTTTTTTCTTTTTTATTACTGGCAACCCTGGCATCTCAGGATGGCCATGTTCGAGTAGGTAGCTATCGTAAGCCGCGTTGAGATCAGCGCCGATAATTGAGGAAACGTTACGACTTTTGAATCTTAACACCGATTTAAAACTGCGACGGATAAATTAAAAGAATCTTTAGGACGATTGTTTTTCTTTGGCCAGATCCGAGATAACCGTGTCCTGAGCGCACTTTATGTCCGTGCGAACTGTGAGTAGGTGGCGCTATGTCCTTCTTAAATACGCTTAATTAAATGGAAATGTGTTAACGCATTTTGTGCGCGTGCTATGTATGGAGGTGAATGTGTGGTACGACAGTCTTTTACGTGTAAAACGGATATCAGATCAAATCAAACGTTTATTTTTGCTTTTTTAACTATCGATGTAATTAAAGCTGTAATCGATGGAGTTTGCGATATTTTACACAAATGATATTTGTAAATACACAGAACCGCTTCAATTCTATACATTCCGTTGTAAATCTGTAGTTAATTCTTTAATTTTATACAAAATACATCATCATAAGTCATCAAGTCATAATCTAATAATAATCACAACACTTTAGCTCTTTATGTTGTGAGTTGTAGTGTTTAATTAATAAACGATGATATGTCGGCTGATATGATCTGTAGACGTCGATAAATCTCACGTATGACAAACACGGATTTGAACCCCACATTACATGACGAGACGGTGGGATCCTATATGTTATTTGCTGATGAAAATGGTACAGTTATTTTTGGGCCGATTTTTAGGGTGAGTTGCACCAGTCAACTTTAAATAAAGTATGTATGAAAAATTAGTTCTGTTTTTCGTTTTATCTATATCAACCTGGATAAAAGTTAATACATACATATGCAATATATGTTAGTTTGTTTTCTTTCTTTTCAAGTCTATTAATTTCTAACACTGGTATTAGGTTTAGTCAAGTCAGACATAACTTACGATAATCACTAGTGAACTTAAACTGTCAACCAGTGTGCAAGTTCATCACTATGTTTTCCTTCACCGGAACTAAGTGTTAATAGGTTAGATTGGTATACAAACTCATTAAGCACGACTAGGATTCGAATCTGGAACCGTTTGATCACAGGCGGACGGTCTTAACCACTGGACCACCGCCGCTTCAATTTGTTGTACTGATACTTTAAAGTGTTACAAAAAAGAGCTAATATCTAAGTAATTTCAAGCTAACATTAACACTACGGCGACGGTCCTTAATTAAGGAAGTAGAATACAATAATTATCAATAAGTATCCTCGTCCAGTGACTCATAAAAAGATGGATAGACTAAGTCAAGCATAACATGAGTAAGAAATTTGCAATGCAATTATCTATCTTTAATTTAATTGCCAACAAAATAGAGGAAAAGTTGTGATCAGCATATACAAATAGAAAAGGGTAACAAAGAAAAAGTTTCTTAAACTATTGATAGGATATATTACTTAGGATACTTTATGCGACACGATGTCTTGTTTAGACATATACCTAATGGTGAAAAGAAGAAGGGGCCAAGAGGACCAGCAAAGATTCATCAGGCGAATAAAAGAAAAGTGTGCGTCTTTCGTATCAAAAAGGAAACAATTAGCTCTATATAGAAAGAGAGCAAAGAAAGGAACTTTACCGATAAGAGCGTCGCTTTTAAATTAGTTTTTCTTTTTATCTTTATTGAAGCAACTAACAGTCATGTGCGAAATAGTAATAAATGTTGCTGCGATAGAAATAAATATTTAGCAATCAAATTATTGATTCAGTTCCAGTCACAATTCCTCATCTGAATTTCAGTCAAAAAATTGCAATTAATAGTTGCTCCGGCAAGTCTGATCAACATACCTATAACACAATTTGAATGCTAGCTTTGTATCAACTTACCTCAGCATACATACACGCCTAGCCCTGTCCAGTAACCATACCCACTGTTTGCTTACGTGTCGCGTATTGGCTTCGTCGGATTTACACTCACGCACGGTATTGCGTTACATCGAGCTATTAGAGCGCCCCCTATATTGGATATAAAGAGATTTGGTAATCAAACCCTCGTAAAAACGACTTTATAGCATTTACCACGGATGTTTCAACAGCTTACAAATATTAGACCATAATTCGGTTTTGGTTCGAGTACAGTTCTAGTGATGTTAGTTAAAGTTTTGCACATATGATCATTTTTATATCGACCTAGGGTTTGGATCTTTATCTATATGTAAAATATAACATCTTACTTCGGGGACTTGCTTACTTAGATAAATAGATGGATTGTTATGAAATTTGGTACACGGGTAGAATATAACCTGGAATAACTCGTAGGGTACTTTTTATCCCAAAATCCCGACGGGAGCGAAGCCCCAGGTGCAGTTAGTTAACTATAAATATAATTTAATATTTTTAATTTTTTAATGGTGTTTTTCCTGACTTACCCCAGACACAACTAGTACTAGCTAAAGAGAAATATTTTTTACACTATTCTTATATTATTTATTGCTTATGTAACGAAATAGACAACACTTATTAGACCATGATTCGCTAAATATTCCTATGGCTACTGAAGTATGATGTCCATTGAAAAACTATTTGCGAAACCAAAATCCTTTTCTGTCACAAAGCGAAATAATAATATAAATTTTTAAAATATCGTTGGAGCAACCTCATTTAATGGCAATACTGGACTTGATCTGTTTTTAATAGGACCTCTAGTGTCTTTAGAGATTTTATATGAGTTACATAACACTCCGTGCTATAACGGAGTCGTGAGACCTCGATAGTCGACAAGACCCCGGGACACCGAAGAGGAGGGGCCGTGTCATCTGCCTCCTACACAATTAAAATCTGAAATAATGCCACTAAAGCACCAAGCAGAGCTTTATTTTAAAAAGTGCTATTACCATTATGTTCAGTTCACATTGGTAGAGTACGTTACCTTTAATTAATTAGGTTTTTATTTATAGGTTTTATGTACTCTAAATAGATACTACTCGCACTAGGATAATTTCATTTTATTGTCACCTAGAAATCAATCTTATCGTTTTCGATATTTCAAAAGTTTATTATACGCGTAGAGATATTGGGTTTTGCTTCGGTTAACAAACAGTATTATAAATTTCAGGACATAAATGCTTTATATGCTACAATATCATTATCAAAATTTATCAAAACACACGATGCACATCTTGACGATTTAGTAAATTTAGACAACTAGTAAATTGTTTATGTGGGATTTGCAGTATATTAATTTATAAGATAAGTAAGCTTTGGTGTATTTATGTAATAAAAATTACACGCAGTTCTTCAACAAAACTTGTCATGCAACACGCTACTACCTCTCATCTGGCTACTTGTCCTACACTCGCCTACTCGACCAATATGAATTATGTCTTAAATTTAGTTTCGGGGATGATTATGTCGCCACCAGACTAGGGACATTACGTTCACAATTTTTGTGAATTATTATCCGTATTATAATGCTCTCTGCTTTTGTAATGTACATTCTGATTTTTGTCTTTTTAATTTTTAGCATTATCAGGATTTTAGGATAAATCTTACTCGATTTGTATGATATAAAAACTCCTGGAAGTATTTTTCTGTAGAATTAATTTGCTAGTAATAAATAAAATTAAGATTACATTACTAGCGACCTGCTTCGGCTTCGGACGGGTGCAATATCATGCATGTTATATACATAAAATCATTCCTCTTGAATCACTCAGAATCGATTTTGTAAGACGTTATTTTAAAGATCTAAGCATACATCGGGACAGACAGATAGCGGAAAGCGACTTTGTTTTAAACTATGTAATGATAGTTTGTATAAATCTTTTGTGAACAATATTTTTAAAAATTAAACTACCTAAACGAGGCCCTCGAGTATTGCAACGCAACGCAACTCTGGTGGTCCTAGGTGTTACCCCGTAGGGGATTAGGAAGTGATACTGTGTCTGTAACTACAATTTTAACTATCACTACGTTTTTTAATCAATGTTCATTTGATGATATCTAGTTCGGAGTATCGATATCAGAGATTCCGAATCAAAGAGCCGCAGGCACCGCGGTGTGAAGTTTTTTTAGATGTATAAACAACTGCCTAATGCCTTTGACCCTACAAAAACCTCTATGAGTCGGTAATAACGTCGAATTTGCTGTGAACTTGTGCAGATTGATATACTTCAGACTGTATTTGTAAAGAAAAACGAAATCAACTATGAAGACTCGTGTTAAGATAGGATACCGAAAGTCCGACCAAGTGTGAAAAAGGTATGGACGCGCGACGGTTTTTCAAAAATTATCTTTATGTCATTAAAATGTGCAAGAAAGGCGTGTATGATAATAATATTGTATTATATCTGAAAAGTTTAAATTTTGATATTATAACACATTTTGATCGATGCGACTGATCAACGCTGATTAAGTATTAACATGTATGGATAATAAATAGATAAGTAAATAGACGAAAACGATTCTATCGCGTGAAAACATTGTGAAACAAAGTGATTTTGATTAAAAGCTGGAAACTTTTGTTAATCAATCTTCTGATAATATGGTTCTACTATATATATATATATATATATATATACGGCTCATCTATATCATCTAAAATGCCCTTAGTACACCATGGGGTATTTTTCCTTGCTTTTTATTTATCTGTGGAAAAAAAAATTGAAATAAGAATTCGAACACAGCATTCGCATATAATAAATCGCAAGGTCTAATAAACTAAAATAATGGCTTTTTTATGACTAAACAGTTCTGTTCAAGAGTAATATTGAAACGCATTATAAAATATATTAGGACACATCACACAGATTGAGCTAGCCCCAAAGTAAGTTCGAGACTTGTGTTATGAGATACTAACTCAACGATACTATATTTTATAACAAAATACATATATAGATTAACATCCAAAACCCGGAACAATCAGAAAAATATCATTTTCCATCATGACCCGGTCCTCTCGGTTCAGAGACAAGCACTTTACCAGTGCGCCACCGAGGTCGTCAAAATTATCCAGTGATTGTCTCATGCATGATTGATATACTTAGGCACTAAATACACAAATATCATGCAAGCGGCTTTCAGCAGTTATTATGGGATTTTCCTATTTAGAACTCTGGTTCTGTATATTTAATTTTGCATGAGTGTTGTTAAAAATATGAACTGTTTTCATGAAATAATAACAACTTTTCTAAATACATATTATGTAGTGTTTGCTTGGATACGTTATTTTTTAAACAATTTTAAAAACTTTACTTTACTTTCGGGTTAGCCGAATTAATTTCGAAGTAAGTTTTATCTAATGATTTAACGATAGCATAATTAATTTAGAATCGAGTCGTATAAAGAGCTAGTTGGTAAACCTTTATATATTATCGACAAATTTATTATAATTTTTTTAATACATTTTATTAATTTTTATGACTTGTAAATGAAATTCTTGTTATCTTCAAATATAAATGCGTACCATAATTTTACGGACAGTAAACTTATTTCAGTGTACCTACCGATTCTGTTTCAATTTACAAAGATTTAAATTCTTTCAGTTACTTATTCTATAAAAAAATATACCTATATGAGATTTACTTTTACATCATGTATAAACCTATAAGAATAAATTAAACTGTGGAGAATAAACCTAGGTCTTTTCCAGGGTTCTCTCGCCAAGGACCCCCAAAGGCGGATGATTTCGGTGGGGCTGTCCCTTAATCGTTACTTGCTCATTACAGCCCGACAATGGGCGGCGCAGTTAGGCATTAGAAAGCGCTGCTCACTAATGACATCCCGGCCAGACACCATTTTTACCGAATAACTCTCTGCCAACTCTTTACCCATTCAATTTACCTCTTTAGAACTGATTTTTTATAATGAGTTCGATGGCTCGTGAGCAAATGCAAAGCTTTTGTGCCGTTTTGATTGCATAAAGGTGGGAAGCATGAGTGATAAAAGGTATATATGAAGGATGGATAATACGCTTAGGATATGATGTCAAAATACGCTTTGAACTTATTTGGTATCAGTGAGGGAATTTACACAAAAATATCAATAATATTATTTCAAAGAGAGTAATAATATTCAGTACAATAAATGATAATTTGTGTATCGCAGCGCCATCTAGTTACATAGGCGCGCATCAACCCCAGTGGGACGTGTTAAATGCAACCGCCGACAAACCGGCTTCAGTCAATATTGACAAAATCCCATAATTTCGACCGGCATGCACACAATAGATTTATAAGATAAACACAGAGTAAAATGTCTGTAAATACGATTGACAACATTTTAATATATGGCCGTGTGTTTGTCTACACTATACCACGACTACATGCATAATACTGTAGCGTAAAATCGTCGTTTTTGTATGCGTAGATTAAATATGGATAAAAGGATAAAGAGACATGAACGTTGGAGCCTTTTTTTTACCCGTTGACTTAGTAAGCCTGTGGGATTTTGCAGCGCGGCTTTCCATGCTCTGTTAAGTATTTTTAATGGTGGGAATTCGAATAAAGGCTCTGTAATCCGCGTTATGTCTGCAGAAAAGACCTACTTTATAAAATTTTTATTTAACTGTTAGAAAGTTAATAATACTTAGTTCAGTGCTACACGTCATTAAACATTAATACTAAATGTCATTAAACATTAATCTTGTTGTGGTATACCACAACAAGATTAATGTTTAATGACATTCTCAATTTTTATTTCTGTAGCAAAACTGTTGTCAAGATTTATAAAATATGAAAATCCAGCTTTATATGTGTATTAAATCAATAAGGATAACACAGTGGGAAATTATCGACAACATAATCTAGTTACTGAATAAGAAATGTTTTTACTTAGAAACGGATGTGACATTAGCAATTAGATCACAGATTTTGCATTCCATTCAAGCTGTCATATTAAAGAATTATAATATAGAAATATCAAGAGGTTTAAGCATTTCATTGTTTGGGTACACCTGAGCAAACGCGTCTATGTGAGCCGTCAAAGAGGATTTTAACAGTTCGTATTTATAAAGAAAAAAAACTCGATTCTGAGGTATTTACAGATCACCCTATTGACAAACATTCGAAGCCAGGTAATTTTCTATGGGACATTTATGCGGGCAAACTTGCCGGATGTAACTATAACCAGTTGTTTTAAGAGTTCGTGACAAAAAGCATTCGGTGTGTTGATATGTTCCATTTGGTGACGTCAGAGTAATCCTCATTTTAATTTAAGTATATGATTTTATAAAATTTGTATTAACTATTTAAAATATATATTTGAAATCTGAAATTAAACTCTAAGTAATTTGTTTTAGGTTTAAAAGAATTTCTAACAATACATGAGCATTAAATTAATCATTGGTAGGGAATTTGTATCAGTAGTTCTATACTTGCAAATATTTATTAAACATTGGTAGTTTTAACTTAACTCTTAAAAATATTGCTAAAGTATGTATACAATATGTTTACTTTTAAGCTCATGCAATGTTAGAAATTAATTATGGAACTTAAACGAATTATTAATTAAATTTTTATTGTTTCTTAATCCTCGTTGAGTTCATTTTTTTATAATCGTCAGTCGGTCATTTACTAATTCAACAAGTTTCTTAATGAGTTAAGAAAGCGATTGAAAGTTTCGAGTGACAATCAAAAATTTAATTCATTATTACATATTAATACCTATGTTATTTTTAAATATATTGTTGAACTGGAACCAATATCTCGGGTACAAACAAAATTCTCTTCTGAATCTATTTTTTGTTCGTAGCGGTCTACAAAGGGTTGAAATTTGCAATTTCGTCACGCCTCGCCGCAAGTGTAAGATCTAAGTACAATTCTCACATTTTTTCTAAAGATTGGATATTCGTGACCAAATTTGACAATATTGTTGAAAGTTTACGCTGTCAACTTCAGTTTGTCAACCAACAATTATAAATGCATCGAACAAAATTACATTGAAAATTTACATCTGCACAAAATATCTAAAAAATCCATCGTCAATAACATCTTTAGCTTGTCCAAATTAAAAATAGTAGCACAGTGATACGTTTTATTAATTGTTTGTACTAAAATGTTTACATGCCAAATTTGAAATCAGTAAAATATCAATATATAAAAGTGAAATTCACGACCGCAACCGTATAACAGTATTATGACCATTAAACCTTTTGATTAATGGTTACACAACAAAAGATCTGACGATAATTCATGTCTGTATGTTTGTACACAGACGTACACTGCATAGCTGTGAAAGGGGTAATATTTAACTCAAAATCAATGCTCAACTCCATTGTATGCACACCGCGTCTCACAGGGGGATGTTTATGTCTTCTACTTATACTAATATCGCCACCCTAAGCTACAGTTCACATTGATTTAGTTGTTAGGGCGAGTCGAATTTTCAATTTATAGATTTTGCCTAGGTTCAAAATTGAAGGTGTGGTAATTCTTCATCATCATCTCATCAATAAAGTAAGAGTGACAGATCAGTTTGCAACATGACATAATTTTTAATCGTCATCTCATTTATTTGTTTTAACAAGAGAGATAGTAGAAGAAGTCCCTTTTTTACTATCTCTCTTGTTAAAAGATGGTTCAAACATTTTTTTATTTTGTACCAAGTTACCTAATTAAATATTTCTATTGCAATGTAGTAGGTACTTAGATCGCAATACTTTATGCTAGTCAAACTTCAGTCTGACAAAAACTAAGTCTATTTGAACACTACGGTCGAACTAATGTTTATTCTGGACACGAACACTAAAAATATACTAAGCAAGGTAGGTACTTTAAATTGGGTTTTATTCAAACTCCGGCCGCTGGCCGGCGTGTCGCTGTAATTGCATTTGTCTGACTGGAGTTTTGTTGGCACTCGACTTAAAGCTTACTCGTCAACTAAACCAATGTGAGTTCAGTATTAGGGAGGTATCTTGGGAGTTTGTGTGTTAATACAAACACTTGGAGTAGGATTCGTACAACGTGATACCCAATGTACTGAAACTGTATTATTATATAACGCGACCGGTATTTGTAGGGTGAACCCTCATTTTGATTGGTTCATTATTAAACTGCTTATTGAATTCGATGTAATTGGTGACAATGTGAGTTTGTCGAGTAATATCAATAGTTCTGTTGTATTTACTTTTGAGATTTCAGCGTTAGACGTTTTTGAAGGGCGATGAGAATTCATTCAATTTAAATATATATAATTTTCTAAAGTATGATATAACAGATGATCGAAATAGTACCGATTGTGCTCGTTTAAATTCTTAACCTTAAAAAAGCTCTTTATATTTAATCTGTGTTAAGCACATTTACACTTTGTAACAATGAAAGGCAATACCCGCCTATGCTTGCCACCTGACATTATAGAAAAAAGTCGGCAGTACGTGTCGGATTCTCCCATTGAGGGTTCCGCAATAGCAAGCATATATTACAGATATGTATTGATAATAGCAAATCATCTATCGCCAGGAAAAAAATACTGAAATCTTAATTTTTGAATATTGATTATTTTTATGAGAATAATCCTCGTACGTCTCTTTCTAAATTTCAATTGTGTATTCTTAAAAATTTCAGAATTAAGTGGCCGTAACAAAACTGACATTTAGTCAATCTATTTCACTTTTCATGTTCATTGGACAGTCTTTGACTGTCTCATAACTCATGACTGTTTGTCCATCAATAAGGGTTCAGCTTTTGCCATTCCACGGAACTCTAGAATACCATAAAAGGTTATATTACATCGACATCGACATTACATCGGTGCGACAAACTAATATTACATGGCGATGTGGCCACTAACACATTTGGTGTCAGTTCTGTTACATTACAAAATATCTACTTCTCATTTGTTTCCAACCAGAAAGTTCCACGTATACCAAGAATGATATTCGAAAGCAGCTCTCCAACTGTAAAACTATACGACCCCTCCTAACGGGGGTTCGTCTATAAACAAAATCTTTCGTTACATGTAAATATGGAGTGGAACAAGCTACGTGCCGAATTCGAGAAAGTCTGTTGTTACATGTGTCCGGGGGGAGTTTCGGAGGCAGGGGGTAGGCTGGGCGGACACATGTCGAGCGGGTCCTCCTCTGTCTTAATAAAAGGGTTACCATTCTTGGACGACAAAGTCCGGGAGAAAATTGTGGCAAGAAAACAGACGACCACTACCGAGCTCCAAGTGTTTTTGTTTACCTACTGTTCCATCACAATTTGTATATAAAAGGCCTGTACCTTTTATACACAAGATGTGATGAAACGGATGTCGGATATACGAGTTAGGAAAAACGAAAATCTGACCGGGTCATTTAGGATTTTTCTCGAGTTTTGTCAGCAATGGATTTTAGAGAGCATTTTACAAAAACATTATCAATTATTTTTTTCAAAAATGAGGTCTTCAATAAATATATATTTTTTTATGATTAACAATTGAATTTAAACTATCTTGAACTGGTTTTGATTTAATTTATTAACTAACATATTTCGCTTTGAACTTCATGGAAACTCCATTGCCCCCAACCCTGGCAACACCGAGCATAACAATCTCCTCGGTATGCACATTATGCATGAGGCGACATATAGGATCATCTTTGTATCACTCCCACTTTGGCTCCGCTTGTTTCTAACATTTAACTAGCTTTTGCTCGCGACTTCGTAAGAATTTCGGGCATTCATTTCTCAGTGCCGCACTATACTCCCCGAGGAACTTATACACAAACTTTCAGTTTTCAATGCCCAGTAGTTTCAGATATTGTACGTTATTTTCCAATCAGAATATGTGTTTTTGTTTCATGATTATTATAAAAGTTTTTCACGGTTCATTTGTGACTTGGACCTTGCTGTTTGGTGCGTAACATGGTACTGGAGGCGCATAAAGAGAATCAGCTAGATGAATGAAAAGATTAACGAGGAAGTACCTACTGATTGATCACAGAGAAGCGATGGTTACTGAAGGCCTTTATTTATTTTCAGTAATGACTCAAATTTAACGAACACCAGGAAACAAAATAAAAACGCAAGTCACAAATCCGAACAGAGACAACACGAGGAAAGATATTTGGCCATCTTATACGATACGACAACTATGAAATTATTGATTGAAGGCAGAGATTTTAATATTATAATATGTAGGTAAGTACATAGCAACATTTCTTAGCGATGGTGAAGTAGGTATTTATCTACAATTTCCGTAACATTTTTAATATCAATAATACTATACAAACTAAGAACAGAAAAAGTCGAAATAAATAAGCATAATTACGTATAGGTATATAAAAATATTTAGACAAAACAAAACTACAGGAAATAAGGAATATTTTCTTTAGACCACTTATTTATTTATAAGCATTAAATTCAAGCAACATCTATGGGAGGTTAAAAACATGAAATTATTTTATAAACTGTATGGTATGATTATGGAAATACGATACTAAAAACAGTCTTACAAGCGTACAAGACAAGTGCAGAACAAAAAAAAACACTAATGACCTGGAAAGTGTTAGCTAAGAACACGTTGTAATATGAATCTTATATATTTTTTTAATATATATTTTTTTAATATAGGTAGCCAGTGAAATATAATCCAGACGCAGTGTGCCAGCCAAAAAATGTTAATGAACCATTTGAAGCCAGTCTAAGAGTAAAACGACATTCTATATTTATATACGATTATAGGTGTTTGTTTCAAATATTACCTAAACATAAATAAATAAAATTAGTTATTCGTTTAAAAAAGCCCAGTCTGGACCATTAGTTTTCGTCCAAACACTATCGCCCAACGGCCAAAATTTGAATAACTCAGTATCTACATTGCTGGTTATTCATTGCGGTAAATAAAAGCTCTCATACAAACTACCTACGCAATGTTCATTCATTCACGTCAGCATCTGTCTGAGTTCGGCGATATTTTGTAGCGGACATATCACTACTAGTCCAGTTGAGTAAATGTGACGTTCCTGCAAGGAACTATATGTTATTTTAACAAATGCACATCGATAAATAACCTACCTTTGTTTGCACTTAGATGTAGATTTAGGGACGTTTTAAAAAACGTCTTAAAGCGAAATGCGTTTTGCGCATTTTCAAGAACGTAGGTTTGTGGTTGGCAGAGCTATCATCAGAGGATATGAAGAAAAAAATACGAAAAAAAAATACGCGATATTCCTTGCAATTAATAAGTTACATGTCGCGTATTTTTACAATATTACTAGGATTTTGTGCGATACTTAAAAAGGTAGATTAGGTAAACTTCCTTTACTTTTTCAAAACCGGCTTATAAAAAGTAATTATGCAAAATTGACATGAACATTGATGATAATTGCGAAAGTCGGTCTGTTTTACATTTTTCTCACGTCAACCATGGTGTGGTGATTCATGTCGAGCGGAAGTGAGCTTGAGACATCAAGGTGATTGGCCCATTCGTTTCCGGTATTAAGGTTTACAAATTGTAAAATCAAAATTTACCTTACGATTTTAAGACACGTGAAGGGTTTCAATTTGTCATCGACACTTTTTATTGCATTAATTATTGTGCACGTATTTGTAAAGACTAATTTAATGCCGACTTCACTCCACACTGTCACTGAATTCAGGCAGATGCCGACGTGAATGCGTAGTTAGTATGAGTACTTTTTTTAACCCAATGTAAAACCAGCAATGTATAGCGAATCCGCCAAAATGTGGTAAACTGATTGACGACAGTGTGTTCCGTAACACCAGCCAAATTATCACAAAAAGCTCAGTACTCCAGCAGTACACTAGGTACAATATTCCAGCGCTATGTATATAGAATAATTTTATATGTTACTACATAAATTTATCGAGTAACTGGTTAAAAGCGAGTTAGAATCACGTGGAAAGGGGTTCGGTGAATTTTAAATAATTCTTAGACTTTTTTATAATCAATTGGTAGTGAACTATTTTCTGTACCTTACCTATTTATCTTCTTATCAAATATTGCCTATTTTCTTAAATGCTAATATTAAATGTGTTATTAATATGTATTAACAATATTTTTGAGATCAGCGCAACAATAGTAACAATAGGTTACACAACCCTTATAGCCATGGGTGACGTTAGTAATATATCGCCGCTACCAAGGATTGCTTTCATGGCCTAGTCAGACTCTCACTTGGCCATTTTCTTGCTTAAAAGTTGTGGCGTAGTCAGATATTTAATATGTGCGAGTTACTTTAATTTAAATAAGTAAGAAAAAGCCCTTTTTAAGATTTGAATTAGAGATTTGCGGCCCATTGAACCCAAATTAGGCGCGCCATTGGATCCCTCTTTTTCCTATTTACATTTCTACGAGTGTTGCTTAGCCGCTACCCTACTAATGAACTGGGCACCCCTGGCTTATGCCTTGGCTAATATACTTACAAGTAACTATTAATTAATTTGATTCAGTATTTCAAGATTTTTTTTCTCAATCTCAACTAATATTTTCAGGTCATTTACCTCTAGATAGAAATGGCATGGCGGCATGGGCCTTATTATTTAGAATTCCTCAAAATGTTTGTAACTTTACCTCTTGTTTATAAAAAAGAGGTTCTTTCATGTTTTTTCAGGAATACCACAGCCGAAAGATTCGTTCTAAAATTAGAAAAACAAATACTTATACACCAAAATGTATCTGACATCTCTCATAAAATTTAAACGGTGTTCAACAAAGTCATCCCCTAGTGCCCTATATATATAGCTATATCTTCACGGCATTTCGCGTTTATATCATTAATGGCTAATGATGCGGCCCGGGGCGGGTAGCTAGTGCAATATAATTTTAAAGTGCGCACACAGCGTGTGTACGATCGTCGAACAACGCGTGTGACGAATGGCTCAGCAGTGGCGTTGACACATTTTCAAGGGGAACTTTTAATATTTTGTATAGTCTGTTTCTAATTGCCTTGACGACACTTTTACTCCTTTTAAAAGCCTATGCGCAACTCAGTTTTTTTTAATTTTGAAAGGGTGATTCTAAAGGGCGATGGAGCGCAAAATATATGCAGCGGCACATTTCGCCTCCCCATCTAGTCCCTCACTTGCAAATTTTCAACATCTTTTTGGGAACTTGTCACATCAGAAAGTTATCTTTTTTGTGTCAGATGCACATGTTGACAAATTTTATAAGTGATTCAAAAATATACAATATTTTTAGGTCTTCGTATTTTTAAATAAACATCTTAAATATAATTTATTGTTTGATCATTAGTTGACAACGGCCAAAGTTTTGCAAACTGTTCGCCGACACTGCTGTGGAGCCGGCATTAGGTACAGGCAATCAATCACATCTGCAAAATTTTATTGTAGCTTTACTTACTCTCCTCTTTTTTCCTTTCGCTATTTAATGTTAACTGTAACCTAATCAAAGTTCTAAATCTCAGGTTCTAAGCCACGTATTGCGATGAAACCTGTACCAAATTTTAAGTTAGACAATTTTAAGTTAGACCATTCAACTGTGAAAACCGCAACAAATTCCATCCAGTATAGATTTTCCTTGAAGCGCGAACAAACATGCAGATAGACGTAAAGACAAACAAAAATTAAAAATAAATTGTTTTGGCTTTTATTTAGTCCCATAAGGTCTTTATGGGATAATTATTACCATAATATTTTTCTTTTATCTCCTTTGTATAGACATAGTTTTATAATATATAGGTAGGTACATACGCGGTTGCCGCTGAAATAACTGAATTAGATTCCGGAACGCAAACCCAACCTAATCACGCGTCCTTTAGCAAACAATTTGAACAAGCAATCAGCTCCAGGGGTTAATGGAAAATGATAATGCTATGCTCTCGCGCTCGCCGCTGTGTACATACGCCTTTAATGTAGCATGATTATACATGAAGTGAGGTCTTTATCAAGTTTTGGCAGCGTTTGCTCGCAGTGTGTTTGCGGCTGTGTGCATGCTGCTTCGAGATAGAGCTGTCAATACGTCACTGCGACAACCCTGAGTGATCGCTCGGCAAACAGTTTTTAGGTCGGCGGAAAAATTACTTCTTGATTACACGAGGGTGCCACTGTTTGGACCGTTACCCGAAATACCGTCCGGGCGAGACAGAAACATGTTGTCAAATTACTGTCCCTTGGCTTTACAAGGATTCATCATCAAGACATAGGTAATTACGTCATTTTATTATGAAATA
Organism: Plodia interpunctella; assembly: GCF_027563975.2. Classification (NCBI taxonomy): domain Eukaryota; kingdom Metazoa; phylum Arthropoda; class Insecta; order Lepidoptera; family Pyralidae; genus Plodia; species Plodia interpunctella. The sequence continues at coordinate 8,899,850 of NC_071324.2, read as the reverse complement.
AATAAATTAATACTGCAAATCCGCAAATTGTCAGTCAAATTTTGGCGGTTTGGATTAAATTGATGGTTGTTCCTTGCGGTATTTCATACATACACTAACCAATTTTCGTTCATTTGCGTTGACATCGCCTAAGTTCGGTCCGGCATAAGACAACCCTAAAATTTGTACTTATGTAAAGTACCTGCTTCATGAAGTCTTGATCCGATAGATCAATCCGACTGTTAAGTACTGTCGGTCTTAATTTAAGAGATGGGAGAGGCAGTTAAGGCTCTGTAATAAGTTTATAACACAATCAGCAACAAACAGCATCAAATCTGTCATGATAATTGTCTGGGGTTGTCCATTACTAACAAGTTACCCTAGACACATGTAGTGAAGTTAAGTGCATAGTCGTGTCGTCGAGCGCGGACGACATTGTGACGGATGGCGGGGTGGCCGCATCTTGCGCTGTGGACGACCAACAGACGGCTTTAATATGATGGATGTGGCAATGGCCACTCTAGGGGACAAATTGTTATTATTGTGTACACAGTTTAGGTCATTTTCTACCTCTCTTTTTCGATAAAAAGTTGGTTGTATAAAGGCTGAAATATTTAATTTTCGATATTTATTATTAGGTATAGTAGTAGCATGTAATTTCTATGCTATACACTACACAAAAGGTGGTCAAAACAGAATTAGTCATATCCAGAAGAGGACGTCAAAAGAAGATGTAACAGGCCGCCTAAACGATCTTTCAGCCCACCTTTAGGTGGAAAGAGAAAGAAGTAACCCTCTCCAAAATTTCTCACCTCATTGGCTATCCGTAATATCCTGTCCGCTTGCGCTCCCGAGTTCCCAAAGTGGCACAACGTGACGACCTGATGGGACGCTGCATAACGCAAACCACTGGGTATTTAAGTCCTTTAAGATGAATAAAGTATAATTAGACCGACACGTCCGCACAGCGCAATGCACGTTTGAATTGTTTTGTTTAAAAATAATAATGATGGAAATATTTTTTTTTCATTCTGTATGGAGCGTATGCCCACAGCCCAATATATTTTTTTTCGATCGATAGAATGAATTCCTATTCGAAGTAGGTATGCCCGAATCATGGTCAGAACATTGTGAGTGATACTATTTTTCAGTGGTGCAAACATAATGGTGTGTAAATAAAAATCCATTGAAATTAAAACAGGGTTTTAAAATTTTGATGAAACTTAAAATAAATATCATATGCGATTTCAAATGAAAAAATAAATAAATGGATTGGAATTGGTACGTAAGTTATTTAAAAAATAAGTTAATTACGTTTTAATCGAAAAATTAAATTAAAATTATTAAGTATAAGTACTTATTCAGTTGACTACATTTTAGAAATCGTAATATTTTTATTTTACTTACATGTAATTTGGTTTCTGTTTTTATTGGTGTAATTTTTTTAAATGTTATGTACTTATTTAATAATTCCAATACGATGTAAGTTTTTCATAAAACAATTATTTGAAATGGTCATTTTTTTTTAATTGTTGCCTTTATGTTGAATATAACACAAATAACAAATTACTGGGCAATATAATGAAATGGTTTGCCAGCCTTCCCCATTTCTCACACTAGCTAATAAATCATAAACTAATGTGCAGAATTGCTCACGAGATATTTTCCTTCACCGGAGAAAAAAATGCGCAATTTAAACGATGCAATAAAAAACATAATTTAACAAATCAATATTATATATTTAACAGTAAACATTTACATCGGGATTTAGTTAACAGTCCGAGAAATAATATACACGAGAATAACGACACGAGAGTTACACGAAAATATGATATAACACGAATTCCATACATATGCCTACACTCCCTTTTTTCTTACGAGTCCTAACATATAACCAATCTTTACTCAATTCTTTCTTCAATAGTGTTGTAAATAAATCAATTATTCAAACCTCTCTAATATAAAGTAAAACATTCATTAACCACGAAAGTTTTCCTTAGTCTTTTATAATTGATATTGGTGTAAAATCATAAAAAGACATGGTAGAATTGTTAACATAACAAGACAAAACAGAGCGTAAACATGAGACCGATTTACGTAAAATTTGTTTTTTAATATCCTGTGTAATATCTGAGATAAATTATAAATGAATGTATATGAATTAAAAAGAAATTAAAATTAAACTCAAATTACGGATTTTCAGACACCATTATCAAATTTCATGTACCTCTTTATTATCATCTACAGCTGCTTGTCAAAGTTTCCCGGTCTTTTTTTATAAATAAAATGAAATAAGTGTATAATCGAATGACAAATTTCGAAATTGAACTGTTTTTGGCGATATAATTGCATTTGAATTGTAAAATGCAAGTAGAAGCTAGATGTTTAGCCAAGAGACCGGAAATGGAGTGTGACAGTTTATACAAAATATATTTAAGTTTGACAGCTATATACGACTTATAATTTGTCCGTATAATATATTCATACTATATAACAATTGTCTACTCTAATATAAAGTGATGGAATGCTTTACAATCATATGATAAAGCATTAATTATTACCTCTTTATAAACATATTAAAAATCATTTGTAAGCAATAACTATTACACGCTATAAAAAGTCAAAAAATAATATAAACATTTGAAAATAAAACACAAGCAAACCTTTTTTTCGTCCAGCATTATCCCAGTTAATTTTCGTTGCAAAATTGGACATAAACCCATCACTGTAAGCAAAGCATTATATTATAAAGTATTCGATCATATATTATTTTCCCTTAACTTTAGGCCCTGATTAATTCATTGATGAATAAATATTCTTATTGAAATATTCAAACTATTTTTATTATATTACTACTAACAATGTGATTCGTGAAACACATTTTGGTATTATTTGTCATTAATCTTCGTTTAATTACTTTTAATTATTACAATAGTAATTCTACCCTCTCATGTTAGTGCATGGCTATATAAAGATAGGTATTAGCATCACATTTGATATAAAAAAATATGATGTTCACTTTTCTTTCCCCAACAAAATAACCAAATCCTCTTTTAATATCATTATTTGGAAGGAAGGACGAACGTGCATTAAAGAAGCGAAAATAGCAAGTAAATTGCATTAAATATTTACCTAATAACAACAAACCATATTCATAAAATTTGTAAACTCGCTCATCAAAGTATAATCCGAATAATTCAGGACGGGGGCTCTAAACTATCCCGATAGTATTCAAAACGGCCATTTTAAATGATTCGGATTATACCTAGGCGGCTTGGTAGGGCCAAGATTTTTTTATAAGATGGTAGGTATACACAACATTTGTCACATAACTATTGGAATTAAGGAACTATATGCTACTATATTGGAATGTGGAGTTCTTAGTGCGTCGACTCGCCTAATAAAATCTGTGCAGACAAATGAGGCGCCACTGACACAGCTTTTTGGAACCTTGCCTAGTTTTTAATTAATAAATAAAAAGTTTATGAGGTATGTGTAAATATTTAGTTAACGTAATGAGCAATACGTATTTGTCTTTTAAAACGAAATAGAACGATGTCTACATTTGAAATAACAGTTATACATAATCTATATTGGCGGATATTAACCAAAAATTAAGCCACAAAAACAATGATAATATTAATTCATTTGCACACTATAATAGCTAGAAGAAGCAATATTTTAAAATAAAATTGTGTCTTATTAATATTTTTATTTATTATGTCATTTGAATTTATCTAAATATCAATACTTAGTATACTACATACAGGTAATGCACCTAATATAATATATTTTTTTATTATTTGAACGCTTTTACGTCATGTATGTATGTTCCCAAAAATATATATTCTTTGTACCCGGCAATTCTAGGTATTTTTAGGGCCAAAGGTAATGATATTATGATAGACAATTCAACCTTTATCTCATCAAAAAACATTATAGTACGACAACATATCACTCAAAGGAAACAACAAAGAAAAATAATTTGAACAAATTATATATGGCACAGTCGTGATTTCTTATGTGCCTTTCATAAACATAACAACTTAAAAACATAGTTTACCTTAAACCTTAAATGTTGCTTAAAATCGTAAGTTACTCTTCATTAAAAATAACATAACTCGACCATAGAATATAATAAAAAATGTTTGATGTATAATTTACTCGTATAACAGAGCGTAACAAAACTATTTGCAAATTGATAAGAAATTTGTCATAAATCAAAAAAAAACATAATTACATCAAACTTAACGACATCGTTTATAATTAGTAATTACATCAAACAAAACATTACGTACTCTAAATTAGCACTTATTTCATAGTTACTAAGTCCCATTTATCATTTATTCAATATATCTGTTTGTATAAAAAATAAAGCTCTAACGCTACCCCCGACAGTTGAAATGACGCATCAAACTTTTTTAAAATAAAATAAGTTTTATTCGTATCCATATCCAATAAACTCCTCATTTTTCGCCAGCTACACACTATGGCGGAGAAGTTCGCCGAATTCAGACGGATTTGGCATTCATTACTGGTTTTTCATTGCGGTGAATGCCGACGGCGCACTATCGGCGATACCTTCGCTAATGCATTCAATTAACATCGCGTAGTTCGTCTGAGAAATTTTAGATCCCGCAATGAAAAACCAACACAAAGTATATACCGAGTCTGTTAAAGTTCGGCGAACTATATCGCGATAGCGTATTAGCATTACACAATATCTCAGAAAAAAAAATAGTCACACGCGTGTTTCAACTATCGGGATCAAATCGGACAGTTAATTCTGGTCCCATCCTAATGACCTGTCGACGGCCATTTTCCACTGCTTGTACCTCATGTCCCGTTCGTCCTCGCTTATTCTGGGCACGTACGTGGCCCCGGAGGCTATTTCGATGGGTGGGATTTGCGCGTTGTCGCTGAGCCCTCTATATGCGGCTAACGCGGCGCCGAGAGCTGTACTCTCAGCGAAACCTGCTCTGATCACGTTTATCCCGATCAAGTCGGCTTGCATTTGCATCACTAGGCCGTTTGACGTCATCCCGCCGTCCACCTGGAAGGACATTTTTTAAATTTAATTTTATATAGTACTAGCGCGGATACTGTTTCGACATACACACAGAGAAATTGGCTTTTATTTAAAATCGCTATTTTTTTTTATTGCATTAAATAAAAGCTTTGATACAAATGTTCATTCATTCGCGTTGGCATCTTGTCTGCGTTCGGCGATAGTGTGTAACAGGCATTAAAAATTTCTTTTTTTATCCTAGGAGGTCCACCATCGGCCATTATCGTGGCGAATAGACGTACATTGCTTAGTTTTAATTGACCTTTATATTAACAGCAATGTCCTTCGTTCGTATTCCCTACGATCATGGCCGAGGCATTACAATTCTCCGTGATTTACAAACATTTAAATTTAGTTCCACATTCATTCAACAGATGGCCAAAATTATAAAAACCAAGAGCCATGCCTCATTGCTATGTTGCGTCTATGTAGCACATTGCGTTCGGTGGTTTTCCATATACACTAACGCACGTAAACAATTTGAAAAGTTTTATTTTACACGTTTTTTTTAAAATAAAATATCTTTATCTGTGATATTTACCTTCATCAGCTGCAGCGGTATCCCGCAGTCTTCGTTCATGGCGTCGAGTATATCCCTCACTTGGTAGCACACAGCTTCGAGCGCCGCCTTCACTATGTGGTTCGACTGCGTATCTTCCGTTATGCCGCATATCACCCTACACAAAACCGTGATATTATTTACTAGCTGCCCGTCTCGGCTTCGCTAGGTTAATAACAATAAAATTATACAGCGAAATCTTCCTCAGGAATCACATCTATTGACGACCTCAGTGGCGCAGTGGTGAAGTGCTTGCCTCTGAACCGAGAGGTCCCGTGTTCGATCCCCGGTCGGGTCATGATGGAAAATTATCTTTTTCTGATTGGCCCGGGTCTTGCATGTTTATCTATATATGTTACTCAATCTGTGTGATTTGTCCTTATTAATTTATTTATTTTATCTATTCATCAGGAATAATATCTATTAGTGAAGTCCGCATGAAAATCCGTGGAGTATAGTTTTTGAATTGCGATAAACCTGCAACCTAGACCTGTATTTGTCAATTGACGTCTTTGAACAAAAGACTGCGGTGATTTTTTTGTGCCGCTTCTTCACCTGCGCTTTTGAAGTCGGCAGTAGACTTCGTTTTAAGTAAGTTTTAGACATTAAAGTTTTAGACGTTTTTTTAGACATTAATAAATAATGTATATCATATTTAGTTGAATAAAAATTTTAAATTTGATATCGGCTTTCAACTGCTGTGAGGTATTATTTTTAAAAATAACCCAGACTTGCTTCCGATGAAGGAAAGGATCGTGAGGAAACCTGCACACTGGTTGATTATTAACTCGTGTGTGAAATGGAGAAGGCAATGGCAAATCACTCCATTAAAAGTGCCAAGAAAGTTGTTGTGTGTGTGTTTCAGTCCACGAAATGACAACGACCCTGAATATGATTATAAAGAAAACCGACTATTAAGTACTGACCCCCTAGCATCCTGCCTCCAGTATGGTGCGTACAATCCACTGAAGGCCGGCACGAAGACCACACTGCCATCTTCCGTGGCGGTCTCAGCCAACGATTGTGACTCCTTCGCGTCTTCTATCAGCCCTAGATTGTCCCGCAGCCATCCTAATGCCGCGCCTGCGATGGCCACCTAGAATTTATGACGACGACCAAATTCAAATTTTGTTTATTCCTGTATAGAATGACAAACCCCAAGTTCAAGTTTATTCCTGTATAGAATGACAAACCCCTCCATTAATATTACCAGGAAAGTCGTTGTTTGTGTTTCATTCCACGTAATGACCAATTCATTCGGCCATAACGAATACTAGACTAGTAAGGAAATAAGGACGGTAAGTCCATACTGTTGCGCAATCTATATAGTATAAGTACTTCCATTTTTATTTATTCTATAATGATCTACTTGATAATATTATAAAGAAAAAAGATTTGCATTTCGGTATGTTTGTAACGAATAAACACAAAACAAACATACAAGACTGGCTAACTGACTTTGATGATTTTTTGATATTTCACTCAGAAATCATTCTCCGAATATACTCAAATAGGTTTTTTTTGTACTTTCTTTAGCTTTCATAGTATTTGTAAGAGCTTATACATTGCTGTAATTGTCAGATACCTGTTGTACCAGATTTATAAAATCATTTTAAAATTATGAAGAATATAGTTTATTTTACGGACGCCTGTAGAATCGATGATGATAAAAAGACCATTAAACAATAACGATTAATAGCAATAAAAATAGTAAAGATGACTTTGTGATTGTTCTCAGTAGGCGGAGGCTATCGCCCATTACACGAGTTTCCGACTCGTTTCTAAATATAGTTCCCTCGCAACACTAACAAGATCATGTGACATTGCCATGCACAAGGAAAATTCCGTCTGAAATATTTTTTCCACTTGTGATTTTCGCACAAATAGGCACTTCTTTTTTACAAGCTTTTTTTTATTTATTTTTTTATGTACACAACATAACTGGGAAATATACAACTAACAGAAAACTAAGCAAAAAAAATATCTTTTATTTACCGTGTGTATTTATCGGGATAACATTAAAATAACAATTCGCGATTATAGTTCAACTGAAATCTTGCCTAACAGAGATCGAGTCTAATCGCTTTGTAGTCCATTAGTCTACCTAGTTTTAATGAGATGTAACCGTAGCTTCTACATGATCGAATTTTTTATGATGCTTCATTATTTGAGATAATTAACTAACAATAATGAGATAAATCTAACTAACAATAGAATTTTAGTAATACATAAATTTACACTATAATTTTAATAATAGTGTAAATTTATATATAATAATGCAACAAAATTATTTTTCTAACAATTACCTATGTGAATTATGTTCTAATTACATTTTTATGATCATTATCACGTTGTGTTACGACTTTAATACTAGATTAAGCTGAATTACCCTTATCTAAGTAGCCCAGTAACAATGGTACTTCATTACAGATAAATAATTTACGTAAGTATGGAAAAAACTAGTAATAAAATATGTTTTGTTCCACGATTTGGACTCGTTGTTTATTATGACTACGCCCGCCGTTTGGCTGGAAATTAATCAGAACTTGTTTTAGTTCAATGTACAAAGAATATTTAAGAATCTGTGTCATCAATTTTCGAAATTGTCATGATTTGAAAATTTTGGAGAACAACATTATTGTAAGCCAGGCAAGATTTAATTTCAGTAAAATCAGTAGAGTCAAAACTTCAGTATCTTATACACTTTAATATATACTTACTGAACCTTCCAACGCGTAGCTCACAGGATTGTTAGGGCCCAATTGATAACCTACAGTAGTCAAGAGACCCCGCCTTGAGTCTACTCGAATATCACCCGTATTATATAGCACAAAACAGCCAGTTCCGTACGTCGTTTTGGCCTGTCCTTTCTGTAAGCACATTTGGCCTACCAAAGCGGCCTGTTGGTCCCCAAGACAACCTGATATAGGCACAGATTTGAGGGATCCATCTGCTATGTAGCCATAGATCTGAAATTATACATTATTTATAAATATTATTTGGAATGTGTAAAGTGCAAAGCAGCTTATTTCTAGAGACTATAAATTTTAAGGTCATATTTTATGAATAATAGCAATAATGATAAGATTAAACTCAACTATGTAAACAGCACGATCTGTCACTGTTACAAGAATATGGCAACTAGATATAAGTACGAAGTTATTATTATTGTTTTTGTCCAGAGACATGTGAACCATCAGGTGTTACCTGTTAGAAAGCACTATATATATATATATATATATATATATATATGTATATATATATATATATATATATATATATATATATATATATATATAAATATCATGAATTCAATCATAGTACACACACACACACAGTTACACATTTTGTCAAGGTTTAAACAATAAACCTTTTATTTTTTTACAGTTAATAAAAAAAAAGTTATATCTTGGAATGTTACTATGGAGACATAAAACATAGGGACATATCCCTTCCTATGTCTATTTGAGTGGAATCTTGCAACCCAATTTTGAAGCAGATATCTTCAACCAATCGGTTGTACTCAATTGAGTAGAAATTTTGTACACATTAAACTAAATTTTGTCATCCAAACTAAATTTTAGTTTGGATAATATGATAAGCATGACCTGGTGGTGCCCACAGGAACCAGGCTCCAGAAGTATGAACTCCTCTATGGTTTACTGTGTGTACTTGATTTTTTGTCACACATTGAATGCAGTAAGATCTCTCCCTAAGATTGAATTTTTGACACAAGCATTTATTGTCAAATCAAAATTATCATAACAATAAAAAACTACCAATTATATAATAAATATAAATTTACCTCCGAGCTGGATTTGATTTTTGGAAGCACAGATTTGGGCACTTCAAAAAAGCGCAACAGTAAAGGATCCCAATTAAGATTTTCTATATTCATCAACATTGTTCGAGACGCGTTTGTGACGTCAGTCACGTGGACGCCACCGTTAGGGCCTCCTGTAACAATATTTATTTACACATTTTTATAGGTTTGTGTACCATGCAAAGGTTGCAATATTTAAAAATTCGAAGCTTCTACTCCTGTAGGGAGAAGAGATATTTCGGGATAGAAAACACAAATAAACAGCACATGCAGGTTAACTTATTAAGTTTTGTTATATTTTTTTGTGGACGTAAACATAAAATACAGGAAGAGGCACCATTTTTAGAATCTTTTTCATACAAGCTTTGGGCTATAGGTAATTCACCAGAATTTTATTGATTTCTGTTGTTGTAAATTTTGTAATTTAACTAATAACAATTAAAATGCAGAATTTATTTGCTGTAACATACCTATATCTAAGTAGTAATAAGTCAACTTAAAAAAGCAACATTTTACACTTTTAGCTTTTTTCGTAAATATGAAACTCAGTGCTATCTTTTAATTGGGTAACAAACTTATAATAAAATATTACCTTAATAAGGAAATAATTATTCGCTCCCTTAAGTTATGATCTATTGTTATAGATATAGACATAGCAGAATAACTTCGCATGCGTTTGCATATATATATCCATAAACATAACATCGCATAGCATATTGTCATTTAAGTATGAGTAACTATGCAAGTATTTTTTTTTCGGTTTTAGTTGTCTTTATAAAATTATCAACTTTCTAGCTCCACTAAATATTTGCTACCTTTAAATAAATCTAAGTAAATTTAACACTAAAAATGGCTTACATTTTTCTGTTAGAACTGAAATGATAATAAATAATTGTATTTACCTGTAAGATTCCAAATAATCCAAGTGTCTACAGTCCCAAAGCAGCAGGTGCCCTCCCTCATTGCCACCTTCACAGCTTCCACATTGTCGGAGAGCCATCTCAACTTCACTGCACTGAAGTATGTTGACAGAGGAAGACCACATAGCGGCTAAAGAGATAATTTTAACATGATTTAATTAAAGTATGTAAGGATAGAGGAGTTAATAAGATGTAATAATAAAACTGTATACTATGACAAGTTAACTACTGTAGCATTTTTTTCAGCATCACATGAAAATAAGGCCTATTTACTTAATGAGATATATGATTAGCCAAAGTTCATTATTTATTTTTCAATGTGAAATGAAAATATGAAACTATTAAAACATGATTATAGTTTACCTTTAAATAATTCTTATTCTTAGTCTTGTTTGGTACTGTATCGAGTAGCTTGTCAACTGTAGAAGAAGTCCTCATATCCAGCCATACTACAGCATTGTACAGAGGCTTGCCAGTGGCACGGTCCCATACAATTGTTGTCTCTCTCTGATTTGTTACACCTACAGCTACAATATCCTAAAAGAAATAGAATAACATTCAAATTTCACTACTCCATCTGAAAGATGACATTGGCGGTATTGAACCAAACCGATTTGTTACAAATCCATTAAATTACTGTGATTCTACAGACATTACATACAAAATGAATACATACAAAGCCATAGCCAGCTAGATACAAAAAAAATGTTCAACTTTTAAAAACATAACAAGCAATATGAACTTAGTCAACTATGAAATAATACAAGAACAAACCTTAACACTGCCTCCTAAATCTATCAACTTTTCAACAGCTTTCTCTATACAAGTAGTAACCACCTCTAAAATGGCACAGGGGTCTTGTTCCACCCATCCCTCCTGTGGAAACCGCTGTTCTAGTTCTTTCTGGTGGAAGGCTACCACTTCTGCAGAATTCGCCTTGAATATTATGAATCGCGCACTTGATGTGCCCTCATCTATAGCGCCAACAAGAGGCCCGAATTTTCCAAACTCAGACATGGCAAAAGTAATGACTGTCACGTATATAAAACAAGAATTAGGACTTATCTGAATGCACTTTGACCCGTACAATATTTTATCATGTCTTGATGAAAAATAAAATAAACTTAAAATGTATGTACTAAGTTAGAATTTCATTCTTAAAAGGAAAAGATCAAGTATTTCTTTTTAATTGTTCGGAAAAATCCAAGAAACTAACATTATCTAATTCTTTCAGAAACGAATATAAGGAAAATGTACTGTATTTACAATTTACATCTATAGTAGATAGGTCAGGCAATCGTAGGTAAGTACCTACCAATGGAAGAATATTTTTAACTTTGATCCTCAATCATTGTCACTCTGACTGACTGAAGTCTGTCGCAGTGTTGCCACCTTCGTCCATTCCATAACCTTAGATTACGAGTAGTTACTACTACCAGATCGCATCTATTAATGAAGGAGTCCGGTTAAAACGTAGGAGGTCCGGTGGTAAACGTTTTGCCAGGCGTCCTAGTCTTAGCGTCAATAATCATACTCTTAATGTTGGTATTAGGGTAGAAGATAAATAACATATTTTGAACTTTCTATTATTATTTCATGAACTTTATTTATATGTGAAATTTTCTTCTATGTAGCATTATGGAAAGTTTTTATGACTTTTAGATTTCTAAAAAAAATAGGGCATATTACGCAAAGCTCAGCGCAGATGGCGCTTGGTATAACTAAGGTACACAAACATTGCTAATGCAGGCAAAAAGCGCCAATTTTCAATATTGTTGCAGATGTACGATCAAAAATAGGTACCTTCTACGCAATCATGGTGCGAGTTTAAAAAATAAAGTTAGGATTTAGTGGATTATCCTGAAAATAATAACACTATTTTAGATTTTGTTCAGCATTATTTGGTCAACTATGGTCATAAATTGATATAAACTTGATTTTGACTGAAGACCTTACCTGTATGAAGTCCATATTTTAATAAGTCTTCACGAGTGAAGTGTTCCGAGCTTATTAAAAGCTGAGCACTTATCCTTATAATATAAAAGAACAAGAGTGACTGATTAATCCACGCGCAGCCTAGTGCTCAGAGAAGGATTTTAAAAAAGTTTGTAGGTATGAGCATAAAAAAGAATGTCAATCTCACAGATAATACTTTAATGTAATGCTCTTATATTTCTGTAAAGTCTTTAATTATCTACTTAAAATTTGGCACGAATGCTTTTTAACAATAATATTATTAATATATATAATTGGCGTCGGGATGTGACGTCGTCGGCATCGTCCGCTGGGTTCCTTTGGATTCCAGTGCAATCAGTCACCGCAGGACTGCTTGTGGCGAGTGGCGTTACCACGGACCCGATCTCCAAGGGACCACACATACATGCACCTACACACAAATACACACAGTAACACGTCCGCGCCTCTGTCTTGCCTTAGCCGGCCGGTCAGAATGTAGTAGCAAGAGCAGAACATTCGCTCCAGGCAGGAAGTGTATTGCACGTAATGGCGTAATAGCGGGGAAACCTGCTCTCGGGGGTAAGCCCCGTGATGGTGAGACCGGAGCCGTACCTCTCGACACCCTCAGCGGCTCCATTGTGTTACGTCCTAGCCTTCTGCAGATGGCTTATTTAGGGCGCCCACAGGCACATACAGCCGAAAAGCAGCGAGTCATTATCTACTACGTAAAGTTTTAGTGAGTAATTTTTAAGGTAGATGTCTGCACTCACTCCATAAACCAGAAAACACATACACATAGCCCAGATCCCTTCTCGGCAATAGTCTAGCAGCTGTGGAGGACTGGCCGTTGGTGTTTCCCAATGGTACACAAAGTGTCAATCTCTCTAAATATCTAAAGATGCAGCCATCTCATTTTAGAATAATGTTGGCTTCGGCTCAATGGATGCCTCAAAGGACCGAAAATGGCATAATGGAATGCAAATGGGTACCAACATAATAATAGTGACTTATTTATTGATTTTTCATAAAAATGAAAAGTTATTTCCACCAAAATTCCTGAAGTGTTATTAATTTTTAACATCATGTTTGGTTTTGACCCCAATGTGCGTCACGATCCATGATGCCAATAAAGCGAAATTTTTGTGTATATATGATTTGCTCTTATTATATAGGAACCCACATTAGACAAATACACTATTATGTTTAATTTTTTGGCCTTTCACACGTATTTGCTTAACTTAGTTTCTACTGTTGACTATTTCGTTCTACTCCCTAATAATTCTATGCAATTTGAACCTCTATGCACGACACGTTGAGATGACAGCTGACAGCGGCCCATTAAACATTTTACCTGATAAAATCCCAATAAACATGCTTTTCATGATTAAGATCTTAGTGCCGGCCATACATTATTGCGGCATACATTATGGTTTTTAATTGCGGTACCTATATAAAGCTCTCATAAAAATTACCACACAAATAATATTCACGCATTCGCGTCGATGTCTGTTGAGTGCGGCGATAGTATGTAGCCAGCTTATTGCTATAATTTTTATTTTCAAAACTTTCAATAGATGGCGTAAAAATCAGGCGTAATTAATTTTTCGCAAATCTAGCGTTATTGTTATTTTGTATGTTTTTTTAAAGTACAATAGTAGTTATAAGCAATTTTAATTTTTTATCTATTAATAATGACGAAGATAGCTTTTTAGTTTTATTATTGCTGATCATGAGGTAGATTTTTTAATGAAACTCAAACAAAAGATGGCGTTATGAGTTACCCGCAGATTCAATTTTCACTATCTTTTGTCCGTGACTTCGACTGCTTGTAATTTACTATTGTTTGTAGGTACAAATTAATAGCACAGGAAAGCCGCGCAAACTTATAATTCAGGTTTGCGCAGCATTCCTGTGAGTTTTTGATTTTGCTAGAAATATAAAAGTTTCGCCAACTTAGGCGATATCAACGTACAATGCTAGTTTTCCTTGCGGTAAAAGCTCACACACAAACTACAATACACTTCTTATTTACTATTAATGTTGCTTTGGAAAGAGAATGTTGCTATATAGAAGCCAATGGGGCAGACCAAAAACCAGCAGTGTATACCGAATCTGCCAAAATTCGGCCAACTGTATCGTGATAATGTAGGTATAGTATATTTCTGTTAACTATAGTACTAAATTACTTAAATTATATTAGAGCCTCATTGCTCCGTTGCGCGCTGTCGTTCTCCCTCACGTTGATGACCGTCGACGGATCAACGTGGAACAAAAAATCGCGACGGAGCAGCAACATGCTGCTTCGTCGCAAAAAAACGATGGGGCATAGCCCATAAATCACGGCTAAAGCCGAAACCCGTCTATAAGCTTTTACCATTTCGGCTAGAAATAGGTAAAGCCGGTACAACCACAAGTGGTGTGTCATATTTTAACAGGTACCTAGTTACCTTGTTTTATACAGGATGACTTTTTATACAAAATTATGGGTACCTAAAGATATAGAGCTTTTAAAGCACTGAATATCAATCTCATATGTTACTATGAAATAAATCCGTAAAATTCTGATTTTTATTTCTTATACTAAGTACCTAATTTCTTCTTATTGAATCAGGAATAAGCATTTAAGATAAGTATATCAAAGGTAGGGTTGTTATAACAATTTGACACCGCATGCCAGTTTTTTGTTATCAGCTTTATCGTAATCGAGTTACCGCAGGAATGCGAACGAACAAGCAGGATTCATTTTATTTTGTTGAGCTGTTAAAATATTTTAGGGTTATGTTTTAAGAACTAATGAATATGAATGATGAGCCGCGGTTAAAGGATCGACAATAGGGATTCCGTTTCGAACCACTCAGTCTCGATTCAGTGGCCGGCAGCGCTGGCGCGCAAACGCAACTCGAGCTGCGTATACGGCGAAAAATGTTCACATCAGTCACCGTCGTTCTAATCATATTAGTAACAGGTTATGTATTAAAAAGTATTATCAAACCGAAGAATTACCCTCCAGGTACGTCCTCGCTTTGTGCGAATTTCATTGATATTTTAGATTTGGTTAAATAGCCCGTTCAAAGTTCATGTGATTTCATTGGTTAGGATGAATTAGTTAGAAAAAAAGAGTCACAAGAACTATTGTATCTATTTTAACTTGATTTGACACGAGCGTAAAAGAGTATTGTTATCTAAAGATAGATTGTGTCATGCTGTTGCTTCTGGAGTAGTGAGATCTGTTAGAATAGTGCTTACCTCAAAATAAATTATAATATTTCAGTTCATTTCATGTCGTAGATCAATTCGTATCGTAGTTAAGTGTTTTGGCTTGAGTTAGACAGCAACAGCACACGTGCGATGAGGAAAATGTAAGTTTATGTAATACTTAGTTCTATACTTCTATCATAGTCTCAGCGGTAATAATATACTTACTTATTTTTACAATAACTGTATGATGTTTAGTTTACACTAAGGTGCGTATTGAATTTATACATTAGTATCATTTTATGTAATTTAGTTAAGTACGTTTTCCAATATTCAACAACATTAAAAAATATTACGACAACAGAAAACTTTCCGCAGTGCATTTGATAGGTAAGGATTGAAATAAAATTTGAGGAAAATACACTTTTTAATTGGTATCAATAATAGTACAAGACAATGAGCCTTTAATGGCGTACCAGCGCAGAGTACACGCAATTTGAATTATTTGCTATTGATTTCATTGCGTATTTTTTTATTATTTTGAACTAGCTTTTGCCCGCGTCTTCGCTCGCGTTGCATGCTAAATCCTTTACGATTCATGAGCGCAATGTCTTTTTTTTCGGGATGAAAGGTACCTTATGTCCTTTTCTACTTTATGCTTGCAAATTTCAAAAGGTTGGGTTGAGTGAATAGATAAATCATGAATAGGTAATTTCATAATATTATAACACAGTTGAGTTTGGGTACGTCTTTATTTTTTCTATTTTAATAAATTGTCAAAGGGTTGTGTCGTATTCATCCGATCGTTTCATCTTATATTTTAAACCGTCCTTTTCCTATTAAATTTCTTGCGAATGTATTAGCCATGATGTTTTTAATGGGGAATAATCGGTTCGTAAGAGCAAGGATTTAATATATTTTAAAAATGCAGTTTCCGATACAATGACATCGATTTAATATTAAACAACTTGTCAACAAAACTGATTATTCTGAAAATTTACTGACTTCATTTCTTGCGGTTTTGTACCAGCTCTCACCTCTGTAAAATCTACACAACCTCATCTTTCCAGCGGTACTTAGGACGCTTGACTGAATGATGGACACTAGGTTGTCCCAGTAGGTCCTGGCCACATTGCTCCGTTGCGTCTATGGAGCAATAGGACTAATTGGCTAGGGTTGCGTGGGCCAAACGAGTGTTCATTCACGAAGGACGTCAAAACACTCAAAATTCGCCCACAAGCAGATATTTTTTCATATTAACTGTTCCTTGATAATAATATGGGTACTTGAATGAGTTTATGAAAATTAATGAGCAAAGTAAAAATATCTTGCTTCATATACTTACCTACATGTCTTGTTACTGAGTCATTAAACTATTTTTATAGCACATTACATTATAGATTAGATATCGGAAACAAAGCGGTTAATCTTATCACGAGGAAGTTATGAGAGAAACGCCATTTCGGAAATTGTGATGCAATGAAAGATAATTTCTCTACATGTATGGACCATCCATATCCAATGTAATAAACGCAAAAGTTTTTGAGGATGCATGTGTGTGTGTGTATATTTGTTACTGTTTCATGCAAAATCTACTGGAAGGTTTGTTGTGAAATTTAGTACACGGGTAGAAACCTGGAATAACACATAGGATAAATTTTATCCGGAAATTCCCACGGGAGCGAAGCCCCGGAGCGCAGCTAGTAGGTATGTAATATTTGTGATTGTTTAACACAATTTTGGTGTACTTCCATGAAATTCGGAACACGCCTAAAATATAACCGCAGTAATAACCTTAGTAATAACCATCAGCAAAAAGAAAAATAATGGTACCTAATTACACTTAATATATTTTTTTACCCAAAAATTCCCACGGGAGCGAGTCCTGTGACACTGCTGCTGTGTTTGTTCCCAAGTATAGAATCCTATATGTAATATGATTACTTTTTATTTTGTGGAACTCTAAAATGGTATCAAAGTTAACATTGGTTGCCATGTGCCGGCCAGATTCAATAGGCGCTAACAAGTTCTAATTATATTCAATCAACGAATGGAAATGATGTATTGCCTACAAATCGCAAAGTTATAAGTAGCTATTTTATTTATATTCTATCTCTCATCCGAGCGTTTTCCTAATTTCTTCCTTAGCCATTGGGCGTTAGAGCCCAGGGACGCTAAACGTATTTTATCTATATTTTAGGTAAGCTTTGAATATTGTTTATTTATTTTAATATTTGTTTCTTTAATATTGGTATTTTATGAATAGAATCATTGATTATTGTTTCATTGTCTCATATTACATTACTTCCTTGATTAATTGATACGAGTAACACTCGTTTTTTTTGTTTTACATTTAATAATTGGTAAGTAATGAATTTCTTCTTTTTTACCAAAGTGGTATTTCCAATGAGCATAAGGTTATGTCCTTTTCCATAATTCAAACTACTTACATGTATGCGAAATTTCAAGAAGATTGGTTGAATAGATAAAGCAGGTAACAAGCAAACTCACTTTAGCATTTGTAGTATTAGTTAGGATTATTCAAGGTATCACTCCCTGCGATTTCGCTGACGTGGAATTTTCGGGATGCTAATGTTAGAAATTAACACGCTCACACAATTAAGTTTTAGTGATTGAAGTGTGTTACTATTTACATTCCCGGTTGTGATGTCTCAGAACCCCAGAGTCCGCTTGAAAAATGAACTTTTTATATTCGGTTGTGTTTGTGTATGCATGCACTTGTTGATTTTCAGCATTTAAAACGTTTTATCTATTAGTCACAAATTAATTAATAAGTTTGTACTTACTTAATTTTTTTTTAAGTTCTTACTTTCATAAGTGAAGGTCGTTGACTCCATTTCTTTTTATTAATTATCCACGGAAGGATATGGAGTGATCGTATCGTCTTCTTAGAGCGGGGCTATACGCTACAGGTTGTTACTCAGACTTAATATTTTAGTATAAATTATCGTGTACGCGCCAATTGGCTTATGCAATCTACCGCGAACTCTAATGTGGTTAATTAATTTTATAAATTTTGCATCATGTAGTGACTGTATTAGGTGCAAGATAGATTCTCGCTGTTCTTTTGATTGATCACGTCGCGGATCATAGCGCGCGTGCCTTTCACCCTTGTATTTTCTAGTTTTCGTTCACGGCTGTAATATCTTTGAGACAAGGAGTAGAAATGCTATTTCTATCTGGCGCTTTAAATTATTACACTTGTCGCAAATTAAAACGTATCGAAAAGGTAGAGTTAAGTAGGAGTTAATACCATCCCTAAAAGGTACCTATCTAATATCTTGTTAAAACCAAATGAAGTGTGGAAATTGAAGTGAGATATAATTATAGGAGATTTCTTGAATTTTGTCTGGTTTTCCAAGAATTTTGGTTTACAGTACCGGCATAGACCCGTATGCGATGGTAATAGAGGCGAATTTTTAAAGATTTTATATCTAAAATGTGTTTATGTACTTCTGGCTGCGTCTGCCTGCGTACATACCTATTAACTCTCTTATTCTTTAAAAAAATTGTATACTTTAAGCTAAATATGTTTTATCACTATCGTATTTCATACCATGACATTGACAGAACGAGACAAAACATATTACTTAGCTTCAACTATTTAATTTTATTGAATACGATGGTAATTGTGTACCTATATTATATTACAATTAGTACATAATAACACATAAAGTTACATTTAGTAACTTTTATACGATATTCAGGGGCAAAATGCGAAATATTAAAACAGCGAATATTATTCTAAAAAAAATTACCTATTACAAATATTAAAATTCTACCACGTTTGTAATATTTGATATTGTTTATCTGTGATTAAAATAACAAATGTTTTTTTTTCTATGAAATAATAAAAATAAATGAGCAAACTCGTTATCACGTTTACTCGATTAGAAATTTTCCTCAATTTGGAAATATTCCTATTGGCTTTTAGGCGAGCGTGTACCTAATATAATTTTATTATGTCATAACAACTCCATTGGGCTCTGTGATCCAGTAATATCGGACTTGGGTAGGTAAACTTGCTGTCGACTGTACCCACTGTTGTTATGAATGTAGCATAGGAGTCACAATTATTGTTAACACAATGACCGATTCCTGTTACAGGTCCGAGTTGGTATCCATTATTTGGAAGCAGCTATGTCGTGGAAAACATGTCCAAGAAATATGGCGCTCAGTGGAAAGGACTGTCGAAGCTGGCCAAACAATACTCGACTAAAGTTTTGGGCCTAAAATTAGGGAGAGAATTACTAGTTGTAGTTTTTGGCGAAAAGAATGTACATCAAGTCTTCACGCAGAAGGAGTTTGAAGGGAGACCGGACAGCTTCTTCCTGAGATTACGATGTCTAGGAAAAAGGTTAGGTGAGTACATTTGCTTACATAGTTTTGAAGTCAAGTAGGTCTTTATTTCGTTGAATTCCAAAAGATGAAAGATGTGCCTTACATCGTCAAAGATGATTGCGTTCCAATAATAACCTGACAGCTAAGGACAAAAGCCGTGAAAAGTGGAGGAGAAAAAACAGAACCCTGGTCTCTATGGCTGCGGACGGAATCGAGTAAATGTTCAGATGAGACAGATAATATACAATAAATTTTGTCTATTATTTATTACGTAAAATATGCTTTGTAGGTTTCCGAGAACGGATAGTATATTCATTAGTAATGAATGGCCATTGTTTCGCTTCCAGGTATTACATTCACAGACGGCCCTTTGTGGAAAGAGCATAGACAATTTACACTGAAACATTTAAAGAATGTTGGCTTCGGAAAAACTTTGATGGAGAAGGAGATTCAAAGTGAAATGTTCACAATACTGGAGTACATAGACAGAAAGAAACGCAAGTCCATAAATGTCAAAGAAGTTTTACCACTGGCAGTTATGAACGTTTTATGGAGATTTGTCGCTGGTAAATATTTATTACCTTAATAGCTTTTCCCGCGGCTTAGTGACGTGGATTTGTATGAAGGTACGGAACCCTCTCCGGGTTCATAACTATATAATATGTGTGAAGACGTAATAAACAAACACACATCGATTTACGTCCGTGTATTGTTTCGCTCAAATAAAAACATAACAAATTATACACCAAACCTTCCTCAGGAATCGCACTTGATGAAAATCGTATGAAAATTCGTGTATAGTTTTTTATAATTATGTTAATAATAATTATGTAAGGATAAGTATAATTTAGTTAGGATTACAGTAGTCGAAGGTTGTAATAAGGAATGATCAATGTCATTTTAAAAATCGCTAAAAAAATCTATGTACTGCGAACGCGCGCATCGCGTGTCGTGTCTTGACCATGGAATTAATAGGTACTCCGTAAAGTACTTATTAAATCTTGACTCCCTTTGTCAGTTCCACGTCAAATACAATTGTTTTACGCAAATGGTAATTAAAATGTGTACTGAAAATAATTATTTATTACGAACATAATTAAAATGTAGAGGAAATTTTTCCTTTGTCTCATTGTTTACTACTTTTTCATACGCATTAAACAGAAAATTAAACAGAAAGTATCTTTTAATATTCTGCTCTTTGACTTTATTTAAATACATTTATGAAGCAATTAAGTTCTATTTTATGAAAAAAAAAAACGAAATTCTCTTTTGAAATGGAATACTAAATAAAGGAAGCTCGTAATAACAGAATATTATTGACATATTTATTTGTTCCTTAAATGTCATGTTTATCGTTTTTAAGTGTTTGAAGGTTGACTCGCTAACACGTGCCTTGCTTTTTGTACAGTGTACAGTACAGTACGGCACATCAACCTACCCAAAATCATTGCAAACTCGCTGCTATTACCGCGCCATGCTATAGAGGTTTATGCAGGATAACTTGACGTGAGACTGCACTTTCATTATACGAATGTAACGTAAATTTGAAACGGTAGTGGTCAAGTTGTTAATACCGTCCGCCTGTGATCGAAATGTTGTAATTCTACTCGTGCCTTATGACTTTGTATAGCAATCTGACTTATGTATAGTAGATTTCATAAACTTCTACTTGCTTCGGATGAAGGAAAACATCGTGAGGAAACCTGAAACATTGAATGACAGTTTAAGTTCTCTAGTTTGTACGCGACTACTTGCGCCTAGACGCGGCTAGGTATTCGTAAAAGTCACGTCAGATGCCTTTAGTCAACTTGAATAAAAATTAACCATTGTCTTCCCACTGCTGAGTGTAAGTTTCCCATTACATGTTTACATGAGATGTCATCGGCGTCATATAACACAAATAACGAAACTAACCCCGAATAAAATCACTAAACGAATATAAAAGTATCAACGTTTCAGTCAGTTAAGTACTAGCAGTGGTAGCCCAATCAAGGGTTGCTCAAAGGATTCAGGAAATGTAATTTTAGAAAATGTAGTCTCTACTATGCCTACTGGAAATTTGAGTAAACTATTTGAGTATTTTCAAATCAAAAGATCGCAGTAACGAACAGAATCGGATTGATATAGGCCGGTTTATGTAATATATATATATATATATATATATATACGTATAGTACGTCGCGTGTTATGACATGTACCATTATTGTATTTGAATAAATATGGTGCCAGTCCCATATAAACATAAACGGAATACATGGCAACCCTAGATATAGCAATAGGGCTCTGAAGTTGTCAAGTTACTTTGCGAGCTCAAGATTTTTATTCAATATTCGCTCACTTGATTTTCCAAGACCGAAGACATCTAGAACCGCAATTGAAAAGGAATACCGCTTTTCCGCTGTCAGTTACTTTTTATGAATCCCCGTGACTTTTATTACACAATTTTATTCACTTGAATTTCTGGTATGCACGGAGTTGGAAAATTGTCTGCTGAAAATCCCTCCGCTGAGAGGGAGAAATAGGCTTAGACATCAATATATTGTTTAAGGAAAAAAGTCTGTTTAATCGTGAATGTTCTAATGGTGTAGAGCTCATTAGTCATTTTTGAATAAATAATAACTTGATGAAATATGTATCGTCGAGATCATTCCTTTTTTCAGTTTTTCGACTTTTCTTATCTTGAGACAAAACATTAGTATTGTATATGATATACATATGTATATACAAAGAGACATCTATTTAGGTTTAACACCTACAAGAACAACGAGAAAATTAACTAATTAAACTATTATATAAAACAAATTATATTAAATTAAACTACCTTATACTTTTAAAATATGTAGACACGGCCCCCTAGGCAAGGTTGGCCTGGGCCAGAATCCACAAGCCTTCAGACTTATATTCCAATGTGTATATTCCATTTTGTGCACCTGGATACACCCAGTATAGTGAAATACTGTACTAGGTTTAGCACCAAATAGAGCCTATTTTTAATAAATATTAATAAGGCTGGCTTTTTTCAACACCAGTCTCACTATGTAAAAAAATGCACAATCAATATATTGTATGGTGCAGATCTATAAACAAAAGCTATTTTTAGCTTTTCAATTCGTATAAAAGCTAAAAAATAAATTGTGAAAAAAGAACATACATTTTATCTTTAGTACCAAAAGAATGTTTGTCAATTTATTTTACTATTTTCCGATAAAACAGCAAAAAATTTACAAACGGTTTTTTGTCAGAAAAAAGATGCAAAGTTATTTTTTTTAGACTTGTAATAATTTATTTTTTATTTATTGTACATAATACAAAGTATAAATGTTCTGTGGGTGGACTTAATGATATATGAATCAGATAAATAATTAAAATTACAGGTGAAAAAATAAAAGAAGACCGTTTGAGAAGTCTATTAGAAATTCTGAATTTGAGGTCTAGGGCTTTTTCAATGGCTGGAGGATGGTTGAACCAAATGCCTTGGAGTAGATTTGTGATCCCCCAATTAAGTGGATATGCGTTGATAGCGAAGATGAATCAACAGATCTCGGATATAATCGAGGTAGGTTTGTTTGTTATTATTTATCTGCATCGTATTATATTACGAGTTTAAGTCGTATCATACACCTTGTTAGCTGACTGTGTTAGCTAAAAAGTGCGATGAAAAAGAAACAATTTCTATACATAATGAAATCAAATTGTACACCGCATTTAGAGAAGCAAAGCAGGGCATATTTTTATCCTAAAAACGAGTTACATATATCTCTTAAGAAAAATTACTATCAGCCAAAGTCTAGTATTTTTATGGTTTAATCTTATTCAGTAAGCCTGATATTATTTACTTCGTTCAATCTAATATTGCCCCTTTTTATGTCCAGGAAGCTATAAAGAAACACAAGTCTAATGCCGTGGAAGGAACCGACTTCATTTACTCATTCTTGACGGAGATCGATGAAAATAAGGAAACTTACACTGGTCTGTATATATTATGAATTCTCTCACTGATTTATTTAATTTTATTTAACTGCTGGTCGTGGTATATGCTATGAACCAAGTGATTAATTGGACGTTATCAAAAATCACCGCGCAATTTAATGCCTAAAATGAGAGGACAATTAGCTAATATAATCAAATTAACTGGCATTATTATTATGCTTGTCATCTATTAGTCAATCTATTATAGGATAGAAAATTGTATTCTTTTACAGTTTTACATTCAGTTTCAGTTTCTTGATTACCGCTGTAATTTGCTCCTGTTCCCTTCTTGGCAAACTTATTTTTAGCATTCCAAGCCTTCCTTTTGAATTACTCTATCCATTAAAAATCCGCATCAAAATCCGTTGCGTAGTTTGAAAAATCTAAGGAACAGTCATTGTTTTATACAATATAATGATGTACCTGGTTATTTATTGAATTATGTATAAACACAACTGTTTGTTGCCAGAATTAAAAATAAATAAAATAAAAAATGATTTTAATACCAGACTTGTTTTCAACTGAAGTGCCGTAGTCGAATGTGAAATGTTCTCGAAAAATAATTACAAACTGCAAACTACGCAGTCTCGCTGCCTTAATTAACAGGTTCAAAGTCAGCGAATTGCAACTGCAACTGAGGTTTTGTAAGTACTTTCAAGGTATATTCGAATTAGTTTGAGGCTCGGAGCTAGGAGCTCGAAACTCGGAAGTCGTGCTTCACTGAAATGAAAGTTTGTATTTTATAATGTTGTGGTGAAAATGTTTAGAATTTGTAAAGGTGAAGGTGAAGGTGAAATAACTTCAAGTTTGTTTACTATGTTATTGAAGTTACATTCGTTGATTTTTTGATTAACAGCGACATTTTATATCTTTTGATTGAGTTGACGAAGTTTGATATTTTTTGTTTGCTACCGGTGTAGCGAAAATTCTTGAATCTACATTGTGCCATAGTCTGAGAGGTGCCGCTAGAAGGAACCTATTCGAGGCCATGCGAGACTGACGACGTGAAAGTCGAAAATAGTGCCAAATATTCTGGCCCTCTTCTATTGTTATGTACATTTGAAAAAAAAATACTCCAGGATATATATACACATAACAGGACATATATACAGGACATATATACAGGACATATATACAGGACATATATACAGGATACGTATATTATTATCTCGTGACGCATCCAATACTATGTTAGTGCCTCGTTAGGTCATGGGACGCGCTCGATGCTACAGTAAAATATTTTACAGAGGAGCAATTGAAAACGATCTGCCTTGATCTGCTGATAGCTGGGTCACAGACGACAAGCAATGTGGTGGAATTCGCCATACTCGCCGCCCTGAGGAACCAGGCTGCGCAACAGAAGGTGTACGAAGAGATCACTAATACTTTAGGCGATGATATACCGTGCTGGAGCGACAGTTACAGGTAACTAATTATTTATTATTATTTTATTATTTACGGACGCCAGCGAATTCACCAGATGGGTGGTCGGTTAGGGCACAATTTCTCTCATTTTACAATTTATTTATTATTAACTAGCTGTGTCTCGGGGCTCCGTTTATGCGGCAGTATCGGAATAAAAAGTGATGTCAGTCCGGAGTATAAATGTAAGCTACATTTATACTATATTTACATACTGGTGAAATAATTTTGGAAATAGGTTGAGTAATGCTGATGATAGCCTCTATAAAAACTTACATATAATTTCCTTTTTTTAATATTAGTATAGATTAAAATAATAATAAGATAGCTTAAGTTAGAAATGGTCTCACAACTAGGGATGCCGAAGACCGTTCAAAACGGAGACGAAAATTATAAAAGCGTATCTTAGGTTCCGACGCTCAACAGCTCAAGAAGGAACCGGGTAACCGTTTAGGTGAGAAAGAGAGAGTTGATTTAGAAACAGCTACATTCTGAAATTGTATGCTTTGTTTACAAACAAACCGCCTCATATAGAATCAAGTACGCGTGTGCTAACGACAGGTGGCCGTTACTCGTAAATTAAATCTTCGACAGAGCAACCGGCGCTTTGTTGATAACTGCAGAACTGTCGAAACTGAATGGTGTGTTCCATTGCAGACGGAGCAACTTTCCCGGTGTCATTGTCCCACGAAATTGCAGTTATTGTTTGCTCGATCGGTGTTTCAGAAAGCAACTCGTACAATAATTTTTGATTCATCCTAAACTTTACTCGACACTATATTGCACGAAAACTTATAAATACCTATTGAATTGACTTAAATCTTAATATATAACAGTAACTATCGTACACACGTTTAAAACTAAAATCTTGTTAAGTATCTTCAAAAAATATGGCGGCTGATTTTTTTCGCGCAATGTTACGGTAAAAAAACAAGTTCTATTATAATTAAAAATGTCAAAAATCGTGTGACATTTACAAATAACAATCTATGAAACTTTTTTGAGCTTCGACACTTTTTATATACCGGGAATGAAAATAAACATATTATGTTCCTAATAAGTAAACAGAACTGTTTAAATGTAAACTATGGTCTCACTCAGCTGTACTTGAAAATGTAATATCATTGATGGATATTGGAATAATATTGCTAAGCTGGCTTATAATGTTTGCCGGTACCTTTAAGTATAAACTGCATTTCAAGCGAGTACGCATGGATCTCTATGCTACGGTAATAGACACGAATTTCCAATGGGTTTGGGAAGCTAAATGTGCTGTCGGTTGTACATTTAAACGGATCTGCCAATCGGCTCCGAGCACCTCCCTGGCGCTGTGGCTTCTAATTGAGAATTATTGATAGCCAATTTGCTGGAATTAGAATATTGGCGATTTCGCCAATATTCTAATTTTAGCAGCAGAGAAATTATCAAATTAGGTATTTACCTAATTTTATAAATTGTCTACCTACTTCGAAATAGAACTAGGTGGTAGGTACCCGTAGTGTAAGGAACAATATTTAGGTTTAGGTTATTTTAGGTTATGTATGGTTATTT
The DNA here is from genome assembly GCF_027563975.2 of Plodia interpunctella. NCBI lineage: Eukaryota > Metazoa > Arthropoda > Insecta > Lepidoptera > Pyralidae > Plodia > Plodia interpunctella. The sequence goes on along the minus strand of NC_071324.2, from coordinate 8,873,046 downwards.
AGGTTTAGGAGAAGATAAATTTATCTCATCTTCGAGTGTGTTCCCGTATACATTCGGAGCTGTGACGCGAAAATGAACCCTGGGCCTAGGGTTCGTGTAAAAAAAATATTATTAAAATTTGATGATCTGGCTATGATTTACAATCTGCCGCCTGCTTGAGTCAACCCTCTTTGGGAGTGCTATTCTTACCATTAAGAATTATTCTTCTTATTTTTACCATCAGCTGTCCTTTAGTCGCCTCATACGACATTCATGGAGGATATGGAGCGGTCCTTTTTTATTATTACACAAGTATTACGTAACTATTTTTATATAATTTTCCAATTTTGGTGATTAAACCCTGCATCCTGGTATACCTTATCAAATCCACATGATAGAGATCCATAGCGGCTAACATTAGCCGCTATGGATCTCTATCATGTGGAAATAGAGATGAAAGAGATTTGATTTTTCGAACCGTCGGTATTTAATTAAAACAGCAGAAATATCTGCTGTTTTAATTAAAAACCTTTTAAGCGAAATTCCGTATACGTGTAATCAAAACATTTGAAAGGTCATTGAATAGTTTAGTTTTAAATATAGTTTTAGTATTTTGCTAAAATAAAAAATAAATAAATAAACAATTAGGATTATTGTCATACGTAAAAAACAAGTTTGTAATGTGCTGAACATAATGCGACGACTTTATGCACTTTATAGGCGCATAGGCGTTACAACTGCGCCCCACGTGCGCTTCTTCGTAAAGTATGCAGTCACATTTTCATGAAAAAATACGCAGTAGGTCGGTGTAAACCACCCCTAATTGAGAATTCCTCAATTTCAAAACCACTGAACGAACATCAACAGAGAAATAGAGCGGTTTGGTTACTATTAGATTGTCGGTGAGAATCCCGATGGCTGGACGTTGGAATCTCTGATAATAGCATATTTGGCTTGGGTTATTCACTAAAGGCGTTTACCGAGTGGTTATTTTTTTATATTTTTTTTATCATACTCCATGCAACCCCTCTATTATTTATTAGTAGAGACTTAAATGATATTTTTTAACAATGTATCGTACATTGTCTGTACGTATTTACAGACATCAACGTTTAAAATTTTATAAAGAAAGAAGAACATAAATTTCGACGTTTTATATAACTATCACAATTTTTTATGGAAACCAAGTCAGTATCATTTTTTAATATCTTTCTTCAATCTTCGTGAATTCTTTAAACATCGAAGATCTTCCAAAAGAACGATTTATTTAAATATGAAAATTGTTCATTAATAAACATTCATTTTCTATCTGTACAAAGCTGTTAAAGCAAAATTAGTTTTCCTTTTACCATTTCACCCCGGGCGTTCGTGTCTTGTTGTGAATAACCCGTCTCGCGCAGCCCTCGGCGCGCGACCTTGAACCCAGTGGCGGGAGGCGAGGAGTGTGTAGTGCTTCCAGGAATCTGCGCTGTGCAAGCGACAGCTTATTGCGAGGTAGGTACAAGGTCACTGTCAGCCAGCTTGCGAAGCGCCTCTAGTTACGTCTAAGTGTAGAAACTAAACATGAAAATATAAACATGCTATTTTGTTTTTGCTTTAGGGATGTTTTCGAGCAAAACTAGATTATGGTTTATATATTATTTTACACATGTTTTTATAGGCTTTGTGTAGCTTCAATATACTCTCTTTCCGTCTCTTTTATTACTTACACTAAACACTTACTAAATAGGATAATAGGCGTTAGTTCTTTTTGGTTACCTAGTGAGACTCCATAAAGTGATATACCTATTCTTATGTATGTCCATAACTATTATCTTACAAGCTTGCCCGTGGCAGAACGGAATTTTTTTTTTCGAAGAGCTAGTATTTAAAATATTGGGCAAAGTATAAACAAATATTGGTAGCATTTATATTTGGGCTAAGTTTGGGCTCCTTGCAGTTTTTTGCTAATGTGTACAAAATTTGCAAGGAGTCCCGCCACAGGGTATGTGCTATATATATAAACATAATAAAAATATATAATATAAAAATATTACGCAAATTATAAACAAATATTGGTAGCAGCATTTATACTGAGCTAAGTTTGGACTCTTGCTGTTTTTTGCTAATGGATACAAAATTTGCAGGGAGTCCCGCACAGGGTATGTGGTACATATATAAACATAATAAAATTATGTATCTAAAATATTGCGCAAATTATAAACAAATATTGGTAGCATTTATATTGGGCTAAGTTTGGGCTCCCTGCTGTTTTTGCTAATGGATACAAAATTTGCAGGGAGTCCCGCACAGGGCACAGGGTAAGTCTCTATCCTTAATTGTGATTCTAACGACGGCCGGTGGGGGCCGTACCTCTAGATTGGCGCCAACGTATGGTTCCGACACGAGTGCAACGTCGAAGTTTTCATTTGGGAAATAGACGTAAAATTTCTGTTTAGCGATAAAGCTTCGTAGGACAGCATTGTATAGCTTCTCGTTTCTGTTCTTGAGTGCGAAACAGAAGCGAATTTCCGCAGCGTTCACCTAGTTCTGTCCGCTGACCACCTCTACCAGCTCCTCCTTTCTCAATTGGGTGTTTATGCCCTTCAATATGATGAGAGGTTTGCGTAATTTACTCTCCTCGGCGATCACTCCAGGTAGCTTATTTACTTTGGCCATGATGTCGTCCCGCTGTGTCACGGTTTCAGGCAGAACGGAATTTCATACGAGTAGAAGACCTATGTATGCATATTTGTGCGGGTGAAATCTTGAAACTCAATTTTGATAATTCGACCGATTGAACTTAGGTAAATTTTGTTGCCACCTTTGGATAAATGATGATGGTGAAGCTTGGTAGGTAACTCTTTATCTCTTTACGATATTAGAGATAGGTAACTATTTTTATTGGTGAATATTTCAAAAACGGCTTAAGAGATTTTGTTGCCCCACGAACTTAAAAAATCCATTGGCAGATCCTACATACCTTTTAAATTTCTTCAAAATCGGATAAACGGTTCGAAAGTTCAAATCGCGTTACAAACATACATACAAATATAATTTGGCCCCGAGTCGAATTGTAGACCTCGTTCAACTTTCTCATTAGGTAGGAGCAGTTAGGATAAAATCAATATTGTTAGGTAACTATGGCTTACCTGAGTAGCCACTAGGTATTAAATAATGTAGGTAGGCTAGCGATTATTATTTAATATACAAGTAAAGTTTCTTTTCTTTTTTTTGTCTTTTATGCACACGCCAGTCTACCTCTATGTACCACATCTCCTCTCACGTGTCTACTGGAAGAGATTTCATTTGAAATATGTAGCACCTTTGTACTCATTTTTATAATTTAATTTATATTTAAAGTTTTTTGTGTACATAAATTGATAAATATAAATAAATAAATATATTAGGACAAATCACACAAATTGAGCTAGCCCCAAAGTAAGTTCGAGACTTGTGTTATGGGATACTAACTCAACGATGCTATATTTTATAATAAATACATATATAGATAAACATCCAAGACCCGGGCCAATCAGAAAAAGATCATTTTCCATCATGACCCGACCGGGGATCGAACCCGGGACCTCTCGGTTCAGTGGCAAGAATCTTACCACTGCGCCACCGAGGTCGATAAATAAATAAAAAACAAATAAACGTGGAAAATAACAGCTCAAACTCATTCTAAACTATAATGTAAAATCTTCTAAATCAAAAAATATGAGTAAGTATGTATAACGGTTGCCTCAAGTATTTTTATTTATAAACATAACCATGTCTGCAATACACACAGTATTCATTTTAATATTAATGTTTGCAGTGTATGCACGAGCGAATAAGTAATTATTTGTTCGGCGCTTGGAACTATTATGTGCAGTAAATGCATCGCCAATTTGCATTAATTATTACCTATCAGAAAACAACAAAGTATAAAGTGTACAGAAAATCCATTTTGAACATTGAATTTTATCTTAGCGACTTCCATCGCATTGCATACCGTGTGGTATAGCCGCGGAGCCCTATTACCACACGAAACGTGGAATTGTTAACATTTTCATACTAATAATAGTATCGTAAGGCAAATTAGGCTTCAGCTACAATACCTTTTTTTTACATTTTCATTGTTTATACTTTTTATTACACTTAAGCAAACAATAGCATTCCCAAAGAGGGTTGTCGAGGAGTGCGGGTAAAATAACAGTAGAAACTTCTAAATTTTAAGGCATATTTTAAGCTTATCCAGGGTATCAAGGTCCCACACTTCTTAATGTAACTTTGAAAATATGAAAGTAAGAGAGGAAAATTTTACAGTACAGATAAAAAATAAAACAATTCAACTATTGAACTATTTCCCGGGAAAATCATCATATATGTTCACACCATGGAATTAGTAGGAAATAATAGTAGTAGGTACACATCTAAACAAAAAAAATACATTCTAGTACACATTACATCTGCCAGGTCAACTGTAATATATACAGGAATATTTTTATCCAAATATTTATATTTCATTTTATTTATTGCATTCCTGTTTATGTATGCAATAAATAAAATAAATTATATTGGTTTGGTCAGTTTTACATATATGTATATACTGGACAAGATAGAAAATTACTCCTGTGCTATGTATACCAAAATTTAGTGAACTTGACGAGTGGACCACTGGCAACAAAGAAAATAATGCGAAAATTCGAAATTGGAACCGAATCTTATAATATCTAGCTACAAAAGTGGGGAAAATATAAGAGCTGATAATATTAATAAATATTGAAGTCAGTTCTCCAATGGCAAAGGGGCGGAGCCATGGCAAAATGGCATTTTCACTCGTCTGTTAAAGCCCCGCGTATCGTCACACAACTTTAGTTAGAGAAATGATAATAATACCTCTTCATTTTGCTTCGTGACCCAGGTGTATAATGAAGAAATCAGGTTAGGCTAGGCTATGAGATTTATGTAAAAATATAATCGTAAATTATACTGGGATTATGTAGCACGAACATTTTAAATTTAATATAGTTGATGCGGTGCACAGGCGACCGACCTATGTACTTGACGTATCGCTACGTTTAAGTCGATCTACCGTTTTATAACTGTTTACGTTCCTTACTGTAGTTTCGTACGCTATTAATTTTTGCCCGCAGCTTCGTCCGCGTGAATTTATGTATATATGTCAATATTTAATGCATGTTTCATGTGTAAACTTTATTTTTTTTTTTATATTTTCAGGCTCACATATACTTCAGCATTTTTATTGGAGGTTCAGAGATACTTCACAATTGTTCCTTTGGCCGGTCCTCGACGGGTCCTCGAAGATACCCAAATAGATGGTTATTTAATACCAAAGGATACAACCGTTCTTATATCCGTCGCCGATCTCCATTTTGATACGGAAATATGGGACAATCCACATGAATTTAACCCAGAAAGATTTATCGACGAGACGGGCGTATTGAAAAATTCAGAGCACATGTACCATTTCGGCTTAGGTTAGTGACTGAGTTTATGTTGTGTTTGCTTTAGTCATAGCTCAGTGAAACTGGTTTATTTTATGTTTTCCGTGTCCTGATTTTGTAATAACTAAGTACATCATAAATTGAGAAGAGTAAGTTTGAGAGAAATGGCCAGAATTTGCTTAAGAAAGAGACGAATGGAAGAAAAAGACGGAGATTTTTGCCCAATAGTAGGACATTCACAGGGTAGATACAAAAATCTAATATACATAATACAGGTAAGATGCAGTTAGATATTGATCTCGCCATATTGTGAAGATGTCTTGAAAAAGTAAAAATTGGTTTTCATTGAACTGTATTACAGTACATAACATTGTCTCGATGGGTATAATTTGGTTGACACTTATTCGGTTTAAGGCGATTATATAAAGTGACTTCTTAAATACTTGACAATACACACCAGATTTGGTACACTTATACACGAGCTTATCTATTCCCATACTTGCTGCCTAGGCAGGTCAGGCTTTGTTGGTCAACTAGAGTGATGAATTATGCGCATACTTCATCTGGCGGCTGGCTGGATACAAAAATGTAGCTGGGGTCAACCCTTCTTGGGAATGTTATTGTTGCCTACCTGCTGTTAAGGACCGCAAAATGTCCCTTTACTCGCATCACACTTTCACGGGTGGATATGGACTAATTCTATTCTAATTAGGCACTACACGCCTCGAAGGAACATGCAAATTATATTCAACATGTGCGCTTTCAGTTCGTTGTTAGAACAACATTTCTACACAATTTATGCGCGTGTGGCATTTCCAGGTAACACACCCAGTATATTAGCTACGCTTTGACTTGCTGCAGCCTGCAACATTCATGTGGTGGAATGAAAAGCAATACGAGAAAATGAAATATTAATAATATATGTATTCAGGAGTCCTATTCATGTTTAATACATTATGCGAAGTAATTATGCGCCTGTTAGTGCTTCGTCCTCACGAAGCATTAGATATGTGTGGTCATTACATGGATCTTGCGCAATTTTCAGTGTTATAGATTGATAATAGCTGTTCATTAGGTTTTGTTTTTTTTTACAAAATCTCCAGTAGTAGAAAGGTACTATTGAAACTATCAAGCATTCGATTCAAATCCGGGAACTTTGAACCATAGTCTCTTAACCAAAGTTTCGTTACTGCTTTCTGCAGATGGAAATCTTTCTCTAATTTTAACTGAGCGTTTACCTGGTTCCTTCTCAGCCATTGTGGTCAGCTCAGGGTCCGTTTTCCTACTTTTTCGTCTCGACTTCGCACGGTCGTCGGCATCCGCCAATTCCGTAAAGGAAATCCTTTGATACACAAACAGCAACTATGATTGCTTCGTTCCTGCTTGATTTATGAGTTTGATTTCCAAAATTGGTAACAAGCGAATCCCCTGCGGGTAGTCGACGAACTAACGAGGGAAATCTAGCCGCCACCCAGCAACAGCTATAAATACAGATCAATACTGCTCATATATGGACACAGAAATCGTTTTTTGATTATTGGAGATAATTATAATTTTAGTTGAAGGTGACTATGAGAGTAAAGGTTTTCGTAAAGGTACAATTAGAAAAATCGTATAAATCAATAAATTATTGTAATAAATGTTCGGAAAAATAAACTATAGAGGAATTAAAATACTTGATTTTTTAAACAAAGTTTTTACCGCAAAAGCTATGTTCGCAAAAGCTTGTAAGCAAATAAAAGTTTTATAATTTTAAAATAAATGCAGAACATATTTTTAAAGGTCTCGGACATTTCTTTCTTTCATATTGAATTGAAAATATCAAACAGTGAAATATTTTATCTCGCTGCTACGTATGTACATAGAATTAGTGCCACAGACTTATATCAGGGTAGGTACTAATTATCAAAAAACTATGGAATTGATGCGATAAAATAAATAAGTTTCTTTGGATTGTATTCAGTACTTCATCTTGTGATAACTATTAGTACTAACTAATAAAGTAGGTACTTAACACTAGTTTTGGTCAGTCTTAGGTCGTACGATATTTCACCTCATTTTGTTCACTCGGGTGTATCCGAGTACTTTTGTGGCTTTAAAATTGTTATTTCATTCAGTACATGCAAAATTGTAAAAAATGGAAACCGATTTGATTTCAAAAGCTTTTTCAACTTTCTATTTTTGTTAAACCATTTAGACTGCAGACGATGGATTGATTCAATTGACTAGTTAAAGTATTCGGATTCGATACCATTTTATCGATAGCTCTCTGTGACTTGTTTGTATATTTGATATTAGTTTTTGAATAGGGTTGCCAATAAGTCAAATTATATACTGTACATCAAAAATTACATTCTTGAGGATAGACAACATGCGCATGACATGGTGTTGCAGGCTTCAATAGACTGTGTAGGCGGTTTTTCACCATTTATTAAAATAATTTCTGATCGTTCCAGGTCGGAGACGCTGTCCTGGGGACTCTTTGGCGAAGTCCTTCATCTTCATCACATTTGTCGGGATCCTGCAGAAATATAGAATTGACTGCAGCAACGGCGTGCTGCCTTCTGATGAGCCCAGTGTCGGCCTCATCGCTGCAGCCAAGCCCTTCACCGTGGACTTTGTTCCGCGAAATCCTATGGTCTCGTAATATCTAAAAATAACTGTTTTAAATCTATTTGTGAGAGTACGGTTTCCGACAAAAATGTACATTATACGCAACGTATGAAAATGTAAAAATATTATATAATAATTTTTAGAATCATAGTAAACTCTTTAACTTTATTCTTTTGTTGATTATTTTTCTCACAGATATATCCGGCACTGCATATAGATCTTGGTTAATATAATAGTATCTAAGTTTATTTCGTAGTCCCCACATAATATTATTCCTCCTCCCCCCATTATAAGAACATTTAATATTCTTATATCTGTGGTAGTCCCTAAGCCTGAGTAAAGGCCATGGAATTAGTAAGTACTGTTGTACGAAGTACTGACTAAGTCCATGGCAAAGGCGTCCATGGGTTTAGTAAGTACTTGGAGTACCTACTAATTCCATGGTATACTCTGAGACAGTCATGTAATGTATTTTATATCTGTGCACTCTACTGTCGGATCTAACCTTGTACACCTTGTGGTAAAATATCTCCTTCACCGCAATTTCCTCGAGAAAAGGTTACCCCGTTAGGGTCTTCAATGCAGAGATACTTGGAAATATTATATACCTATCCACGTTATAGATCAACAAAAAGAAGAAAATAATACCCGGTACATAAGAACATTATATAATGTTCTAATATCTATGGTACCAGTGAGGAATCTTCTTACACCTTAAACCTATTATGAAGAAAACTGTCAAAGCCATTTTGGCAAGTTTATTTAAGATTGTAGGTAATCAAATATTTTTATATTGTGTTTTTTTTTTTGAAATTCAATGATCATATTGAAATCTTAAGTTTTTACAAACGAGTGTGTGTTTGATGTCTTAACTCTTTGTCTCTTTGAAAGGGTAAGACGGTCAATCTTTTCTTTAGTATTGTTATGCTATGATCTAAAAATGTACGCATAGAACAGCGCCGATTTATAAACAAATGATGATACACATCCATTTAAATTGAATCAACCAAATACTAAACCATTTTTCTCAACATAGAAGGATAAAAGTGACGTGTATGAAGAGATCTATAACGGCCCCAAAAAAAACATAGAAATATGATTTTGTCGAAAAGGCAATTGAAGAGTATTAAATATGACTAATCTCGGGTTCCTTCATAGTGATAGAATTAAAAGCCTTCATAGTGGTATTATTCCTATTTTTTTTAATCCTCGACGACAGAAGCAGGAGAGTTTATAGTATCTGTGTATCTGCATTTCCAACCCCATTCATGGTTTCATAGAAGCTAAACGGCTGAACCTATGTTGATCTACATTTTTTTTTAAAGATCTGTGAGCTGTAGACCTCGCGAGCTTATAAATATTGCCGATCGTGACAAAATTGACCGTTGGATAAAGTCAATTCCTATGACTTATTAATGGTGACTGTCCATGCTAACGCAAGAGGAAATTGAGTCCTAGAACATGTGTTCTCATTACAACGAATAGTTCGTAAAACGAAAAAACAAAAACTGTTATAATAAGGATATCATTTTTTTATTTTAGTGTAACTATGACTAAATTTGTTTACAGTATTAATTGAGCATAATTCAAAATGCCGCGATCAGGACACTTTATAATGGATTTGTCATCAAGTATGACATTAGTTTCGGACAAAGCGGTGAGTTGATGGAGTTTTTCTCATTGATATGGTTTATGATATAGAAAACCATTAGTAGGTACCTATCGGAAAATATGAACACAAAAGCCAGATTTTTAATTGTTAAAATTACTTTACAGTAATTACTCTAGAATGGAATATTTTGCTTACATAACGGACATGACGAAACTATACGAGGGCTGCTTTTTAAGAATCTTGAACTGGCCACTGCATAAATAATATTTAAAAAGTAATTATTACATTTGAAAATTGAACTTTTTGGCTGTATATGTAGTTTGTTTAGTCCGACCGTCATTTGTTTTCATTGTGTGGCGCGATTTTAAATATTGCGTATCATAATCACAATGGATTTAGCACGAAAATTTTCGTGCGATGATTTATTATAAGTTTAAACCATATTTTAAAAAAGAGTCATTAAGAGTTTTTTTTAATTTTATTCCAGATACCTATACTAAATAGCATGTAAGGGTTTGTTTTTGCCATCTGGCTACGTAACCCTAAAAATACATAAGTTGACAGGTTTTAGAACATAGTCATGTCAATTTAATTGTGATTGTATTACCATTATATAAATGTAATCACTGTTTATTTATTGGAGTCTATTATTATCAAAAATATTTACAAATATAATAAATCACGACAGTACCATTGTATATCTATAGGTATAGAGCCTGGATTTCAGTTGAAAGTCACTCCATTAATGGATGAATTGAATGAATGAAACTAAACGTATAAGTATACAAAATTTCAAAAGATACTACGTGTTCATATATATAGTTATGTTGATACGAATATTGCACGTTAAATATAAGAAGATATAATATATAGCTTACCATTTTACATTGCAACTGAAAATGATGAGTATATTTTCGTTTCAGGAATCAGGAAAAGATCATTTCAAGTGGGATAGCATTAAAATATTCCTCTACTTTACATTCTCATTGTCTTCATGCAGTTTTACTTTCGATATGTTTTCAAAGGTGGCTGACAATGGTAGGTTCAGTATTGTTTCGTGATTTAAAGTACTTAGATTTGATGTTTAAATACCATTATAATATTATATGATAGTATGTGAATGAGTTATGGGTCCAGTAATAGTGTGTGCTTATGCTGTGACATAAAGAAGTAACCGCTTGTCAAAAGCCATATCTGAAAAGAAGTTAGAAATTTAGAAAAATCAGAACTAAGTCAACGGCTAAAGGTGTCCGATGTATATATTAAGTAATAATAATTTATTACTTGCTGTCCTACAAATTGCACCTCCAATATCGTTTATAGGCTGTATATTGATAAAAAACTTTGCAGCTGTTAGATCATTCCGATCACAAGATGGCGACGAAATTAGTGACCTAATTGAGAACTAAAGAAAATTTTGATTCCGTGCCTACTGACTTATTTTTAATGAAAAACCTCGTACAACTAAATGTTTCTTTTGTTTGTTTTTAATTTTCAGTAAGAATATTGGATTTCATTGTAGTAGAGATTGCACTTGGCATGCCTTATATGTTTATGGAATTTTTTATAAAACAGTACACAAGAAAACTTGATTTCCACCACTCCCTTAATCCTTTACTGAAAGGAGTTACATATGGGTCTCTGCTCCAGACAGCTTTGCATGTAATTTTGGTGAGCAATATTCATATAATATAATATTTTCAGCACTTAATTTTGATTTAAGAAACTTTTATGTAAGACGGAATAATGGAGAGAGTAACGTATTTTTTTGTACATATCAGTCAACAAGAAACAACTACTTACAGCGAAGACGTGTATATATATATATAAAAATTCAACCTACAACTATTCGTTAATTTTCAAACAATTTCATCGTTATGGTAAACTGCAACTGGTGTCTGTGTGAAGTACCGTGTTATAATGTGATAAATCATATCCCACCTTTGTTAAGTGGAATAAATGTAATACTACTTGTGCATAATCAGTGTAGTGTAATTACTGCATTTGAGGTTCATTTGGGATAAGATTTAACTTAGCTTGTGAAAGTATTCTTTCTGTCATTATGTTTTTTTTTTCTAATTGGTTACTTGGTTAGTATTATCATTAAACATATTTCTTAAGAAAATAATTTTATAACATATTTGCTCGTAAAGGGTCACTTGTTTCACCAATTTCAATATCGTATTGTTTCTCATTACGCATTTGTGCGGTATTGCAATGTAAAACGTACTAGTTTTTTTTAAATAAAATAAAACGCACGGTTTATTAAGATGCTCCGTCTAAATACGAATTTTTTTGTCAAACTTTTTATGAATAAATAAATAATCTTCAGGAGATAAAAAATACACTTTTCATTCTTTAAATTAATTTTGACAATAAATTATAACCATTTATCTGTAACAAAACACAAATATATTAATTTACTTTATTATCAATATTGGCTGTTTTTGTGCCTTTGCCTAAAAAAAAAAACCGCAGATGCGCGCGCATCGCTAATTTATGATAAAATAAAGCGCTTTTTCTTTTCGCTGTATTGTTGTTATTTGAAAATGTCGTCAAGTAGTGATGAGTGTCATTTGACACCGCCACAAGTCTCAAAAGTAGCGAAAGAGACCAATAAGCTTCAATCAATTTTATAAATTGTTCAAATGTTTATAACTGCTTTAACAAGTAATTAAAGATTTGTTCGTTTTACGTGTTTTATTTCATTCCTCGCAAATATGTTATAAAATGTCTTATGACATAAATACGTGCGCTTTGATGATTACAGTCTATGCTTTCTTGTAGCAACATGGCCTCGGCTGTAATTTTCAACTAACCGCACTTATATCATAAAGTACTATTACAGCACGCCTGTGATCTAACTGATGGGTTCGAGTACCTAGCAAAGATTTTATTAATGCGTCCTTTTACCACGGCTTGCCCAAAGCCGCCCATACCAAATTTTTGTTTGAATCGATTTAATATCGGTTTACGATGTGAAGTTGGCCGAAAAACTTGGATGAGTAACTCTTCTGTACACGTATACTATGAGTAAGTATTTACTAATAATAATTAATTTAAACTCAAACTTCTCGACCTAGAAAAATATCTCGAATATCTTGTTAAAACAATTACTCAACTTGTACTATGAAATTTAAGATCTAGATATTATTAAGTATTTTAAACGTAATATATGAACTGGGAGCTACTATCCTTACCTACATATTATAAAACAAAGTCGTCTACCGCGACGTGTTTTTACCCAAAAGAAGCCGGAAAGGGCTGCTAGTTAAACATAAAATACGTAGTACATTATTCCGACGGAAAAAAAATCACAAACCCAAAGAAAAATTTACTTAGTAAAATATATTTTCAATAGAGGCCCCGGCTTCACTAGTAAAACCATAATAAAGTAGCCTATGTTTAATTTATTTTGTTCCAAATATCATCAAAATCGGTACAGTCGTTTTTGAGTTTATTCATTACAAACAAACAAAAAACAGGAAAACACAAATCTTTTCTCTGTGTAAGTATTATTAGTACGGATTAACAAATTCAAATTTGGTAAAAGGTTTCCTTTCTATCTGATCCATATAGCGTGTAGATTTTTTGTTTTAAACAAAAAAATAATTTACGGAACCCTCGTAACATGAGTTTTGCTGGCGTTTGACTTGTTTTTCCCTTTAGATTTTTTTTTATTTTTCAGTAAAAAGGCACACGAAGCAACCGCCTCTACAACCAAAGTGTTTGCCGTAGCCATTGTTTGGATTTGTAACTTTTTCTTCAGTACTGTATCAGTTGATACGTTGCTATTGGTATGACTACATATTGATTTGTGAAATACAATAGCGAGTTTAAGAGGGTAGGGATAGATATTGTCCTGGACTCCCATGCTTTAAGGATGAGAAAGAGACAAGAAGAGCGCTCTGATGAGAGAGAGATCGTACCGACCGACAGCGAAAGATTTGATTCAGTCCAAGATGGGTTCAAACATGACATCAAACATTTAGTTACGGACCCTGGGCTCCAACGTTTGAGAAAAAGCTAAGATAAGAGTAGAGATAGAGTTCGATTCGATCTATTCTTTCGATGCTACAATTTCTGTACTTTAGTTTAAAAATATTAAAATAAAAGTTAAATAAAAAAAATTAAAAGCCCGGTCCTCCTAATTCGACTTAAGTCTTGCGAAAACGTTTATATATCAAAATATTCATTAATACTTAGGATTTTTTAAAATTAAAGGTCTATTAAATAGGAAGGGGTTTTAATTTAACTTATACACTTATTTAATTCAACTACTTGGGCAAAAAACGCTTGCTTGTTCAACGATTAATCTAGTCAAGTGTTGAGTGATATTTACCACAGAAATGAGTCTTAATATGAACATCAATTTCATAAAATAAAAAAGTAACATTGAAACAGAGACAGGTTAATATTAAATCGGAACAGAAAACGTATTTGTCAATCACAACCAATTGGAGAGCGACTCGCGGTTATCCATCAGTTATTAATGAACTGAAATTATTCAACGCGTAAAATTATTTATTTTGTATTGCAGATATCGAAATTGTCATTTTTATTTAGAGCTATATCTTCGTGTTTCCTTGCGCTGTCCATGTCTCTTGCATCAGGTCAGAAAGTGACGAGAGCGGTTCTAAGTGACATCATGAGCCTTAATTCAAAACCCTCATATGTAAGTTTACGGCTTAGGTATATGGCTTAGGTATTTTCTAAACGTTGCTTTATATTTCTAAACGTAACCGCAGCTGGGCAACCTGTCTTACTCCTAGATAAAGAATAGTCTTAAATTCTTTGGAAAAGATAATACTTATTTATTGATGCGAAAGTGTGAATATGATGTTGTGTAAAGAGGAAGAAATGGACCTAGAATAGTACAGGCACTTTTAATGCCAAAAATACTAAGAAAACACAGCCCGGTGTGCAGCTATTATATTGATTAATGTGACATTATTCCACCTCTTGTATCAGGGTGATCAATATTATCAAAATTACACCTAATACTGATTCTAACCGGTCTGTTTCGATCTGTCAAAATCGGAATTTAAAAGATGTCCAGTTGCCTCGGATTTTGCGATTTATTTAGCTGTCACAGGGAACGTGCTAAATTATTACGCTTGTACATTTTGCCGTTTCTTTTTTAACTTCATTGGACTTTTCTCTCATCTTCTCTCTTACTCACCCCTGTTCATGTAAATAAAATATCAATATAAAATCGTCAATTACTACTATACATATAAATGTTTCAGGACGTGACTATGGATCTGGTGGCATACATCTACGGCATAGGTTACATAGGCGTCTATGACTTTCGAAAGATTTCACCATTCGTCATGGTTGACAATACTGTCATAATATTCGCAGTAGTGTTCACTCTGGTGGGCTTCGTCAGGTCCTTTATTGTAAGAGTTCTGTACGTATTGATGACCAAATGCATCGTAATTGATGTAAAGGTAAGTTTTTGTTCTTATTTTTTAATGATCACAAAACAAAAAACGGACCCCTTATAGTATATGTCGTTTCGTTCGTCTGTCAGGACTCTTAGAGGTGCCTAGGTAGGTATCTAGTTGAAGTTTATTAACCAACATCCTATTTCGATGATTCATTCACCAACAGGAACAAATAGTGGTTATGAAATCTGCCATAAGTACGTGAGTAAATTTAGTGAAAAATGGATAGGTTTTCAAACAGACAATGTTTTTAGCATGAAGCTCATGCTCTCCTCTATCTCCTTCAACCTCCAGAACTCGAAATGCGAAATAATTTTCTTCCTTTCCTTTCCTTCTATAAACTCTTGCTATAAAGCTATACCACAACTGCGCCGGCGACGACGTTGTATCTCATACTCGCAAATAACAATGTGAGAGAGATTGGACAACCTTTATTCTGTAGATTTATTTGAAGTATTTCCCATTATTTAATTATAATGTTTTACAGATCACCTACCATTATTTGATATTTGGAGTACTACCCTTGGGTGCCGATTACCTCCCTGCTCACCGACTTTATCTTCTAGTCATATATGGAAATATTATTATAGCTACATTATCTTTCTTAGTAAGTTATTTTTGAAATATTTCGACTTACTATTTTACTCTCAGTAGTGCCTGCATTGAAAAGATTATTAGCGAGCATTTAAAAAATCACGCAAATAATTTGAATGCTGGATAGACTTTTGACATCTCGGTCAGAATCACGGGCTATGGCTGTGAGAGTTTAACTATTAACGTATTAGAGACTAAAATATATGTAAATTAATATACATTAAAATATACTACTACTGATATTATTATTTCTTACTAACCGCGTCTAGTTTTATCTGCACACTCAACCTAAACAGCTAGTAAGCGGGGCTGATAACTTTTGCCTATAAAATTTGTCAGGCACTTCTACCGAACAAATTGTATAATTGAAATATCTTTATACGAAATAATACTGAAATACGTAAATGCAGTAAATATGAAGCTCTAAACACTTTAAGGGACTTTGGAAATTTGCTCTGAATCAGGAAGTGATCAGTAAACCTGACGTCAGAATAGCTGGTAAAAAAACGCCTATGTACTATATATGTAGCAAATATCAGCAAATATTTAGCAATTGTTTATTCAACTCTCACAGCTAAATTCCAATAGGTAACCAGCGATTCTGAGGGATACCTTGAGATTCATATATCATAGTGAAATATCACCGAGAATACACAAGTGACACAATACGATTTGATAAATCCATGGGTTGGGTAACTTCTAAGTACTCTTTTAAAAATGGAGAAAAGCGAGTTTCGAGACTAACAAACAGATTTCCGACAATTTTTTTCGCCGCGCTATATCTTCGAAACCACTTAATTTCAAGAAAGTATACGAAATTCTTCAACTCCAACACCACTCCACAAAATATCATTCACTGTGAACTTATGCTACCACGTTGCCATATTTCTTGACAATAATGCTGGTCCGGCACTACCTAGTTCATTTCGACACGATACTAATGATATTCCACAAAAAAGATAATTATACCCACTTGGGTGATTTGACTTGTGGTTATCAAATTTCACATTGTTGTCCTTAAATCACTCTCTCAAAGTCACCTGGGAGACCCGAATCTAAAAGATTTAAAATATTATGTTTTATTTCTTCAAATCATCTGGGTATATAAATCAATCATTTAAATTATTACTAATAAATTATTTTGTTTAGCTTTTTAACCGACTTACAAATAAGAGAGGAGTTCTCAATACGTCGCATTTTTTTAAATGTATATCTTACTCCATTACGCGAAAGCGGCTGGATCAATTTGAGTTATCCTTTTTTGTTTGGTATGGTATACTTCCAAATACTATGTGTATTTTTTAGTTTCCTGAATCTTAGTAGTTAGTAGTGTCATCACGTTGTCACACACCAATAAAATAAATAAATAATGGCCAACTAATAGAGCACCTATTATCATATTCTTTGTTTTTTTGTACGTGTGGAAAAACCCTCGTATCATCCATCCAGTACCATACTCCCTACACACTAACTTCTGTACTCGTGATGACTTATTGCTGGCCATCGATAAAACTGTGGCCGCAGGAGACCAAATCTTATCTAAATTGTCAAAATCTTATTCTGATATCGATGGAGGGCGTTGACACGCAAACAAAAACATTAATGGTAGCAATGGCGTACTATATGGCTACTAGGTAATCAAAGCAAAATTGCGATCCGTGATCAAGCGTACTATTATCCCTCCTCCCTATATATGGATACGTTCCCGTATATAGTGCCATTTGAATAATTTATGGTCACATTCAATGAAATATTAAATTAAATGCTGTGGAATTTGTCATATACTTTTAGGTTATAAAAGTACATAAGGTGTTTAAATTTGCAACAATTATTACAATAATGAATTGGTGATAATTTTCAGATTACCAAAATTACCTTATACATCGTTGTTTTTCCAGTCGGTTTCGACTCTGACTTTGTCAAGGCTGCTACATCGCGAATTCAGATCTTTAAAAAATATTTATATAGTTGGGATATTATGCTTTATCGGATTCGTCGCTACGCTGCCATTGGCTATTGTAAGTTTAATTTATGTTTATTTTTTATTTAGTCTGCATTTCTTTTTCATTTAAGCTATATCATAAGCACTTTATTGTGAATTAGTAGCCAATTACTCAAGTGCAACAATCGTGGAAGTATTTTTAAAAAGTTCAATTACATTTACGAAGAAAATAAAAACAAAGATAACCATACCGAACCATTAAAAAATAGCGCAATGGTCTAGATGATCTGCGATCCAACTGAAGTTTTGTAATTTATCTGTACAACTTTTTTTTTTCTCTTTTAGGCTAATCCTACATCGATAAAGAATGAACTTACAGGATTAAAAATAGGTCTGTGCATCGCAGTTCTTTATCTTGGAGGTGTTAAAGTCGCCTTGGTTATGTGGATTTACGGAGTGAATAGGTTCTCAACAGATATACACTATTGGTTGGGCTTTAAACCAACTAAGTTTTGGAGATTTTGTTGGTCGGTGCTACCCATCGTTTTGTTTGTGAGTTCTTTTTTTTTCCAAATTTAGACTTTACATAACTTTGTACCTAGATGTTTATAATGGTACTAGCTTTTCCCGCGGATCCGCGGCCCACGTGAATAACAAAAATAAAAGTTTACTTTTATTTTTGTTATTCACGTATTGACTAACTAACTTTTATTTTGTTTATCTCTCATTCATTTCATAGCAAATTTTTCAGGACTGAAAAATGTTTTTCATTCGTATCATTTCCCGTTCTCGATACGATTACCGCCCCATTTTATTTTCTGTATCTCGTCGCGTGTCCCGCTATGTGTCTTGTCCCGTTTCCTGCAACATGTTCCGCTCCCATTCCCCACAACGTATCCCGTTTTCTTTTCACGGCATATCACGTGTCTTTTTTAATTAACCATAAACGTAAATCAAAATATTAATGTGTCTTTCTTCAAAAATAAAGTATAAAGTGTTTCATTAAAAATCCACTCCCTAATTCACCACCATAGGAATGCAATTTTCAAAATTCGTTTAATGGGTTATTACTTTTCCCTGACCAAAATTTGGACGAAGTTTCGTACAAACTTACAACCACTATTTCACCTAATGGAATTTCCAAAAATCTTTCTTTTTCTTTCTTAGCGTATGCTTATTTTATATGCCCGATCGATCCAGTAGTTTTATATGAAATGTGTTGAAAATTGTATATGAAATCACTCTGTATATATATGATGATGATATGTATATATTAATATTTTATGTAATTTTAATTTCAGGGGCTCTGCTTTTATCGCGTCGTTAATTTAACTAAATTTAAAAACGTAACAATTACATTCGCATGTATTTGGTTTTTGGGCTCATGTTTGATTGTTATTATGTTTCAATTAAGAACAATAGCAAAATTCATGGTCGGAAATGTAAGTTTGTTGTATTAAATTACATACATTTAGCATTTAAAATAGATGAATTCATACTTTCACAAAATTAAAATATTTTGAAGTGACATTTAGGTGAAATTATTTAGCAATTTTGAACTGAATTTCTTATGGTTTTTGATCCTTTTTTGATTTTTGATTTTTGATTTTATCCACATTAACTTATTATCCACACCAGGAGATCAGATATATTTTTATTTATTTTTTATTCCGTTCAGATCCCTTCGAACTGATAAACAAGGGATCAAGCATATACATTTTAATTTCTAGTGATTGTGACAATTATGTCGATGTTCTAGAAGCAAAAATATATTTATCTTGAGAAATATTTTTCAATTGAATGTACTCATTCATAATAAAAGGATCGAAATGGATCGAAAGATTTATAGTGGATCAGAGTGGAATTAAAAATAATAATTGGCTGTGGATCCATTTTGTAGATCACCAGAATAACTAGCCAAGTACGGCTTCTGCTAATATTGAGGAACCAACTATCGCCCGTGGCTTCGCCCGCGTTTATTTCCCACGGGACCAATTATTTTTCCGAGGTGCTTCAAACTACATGTATGCACAATTTCAAGAGTATTGGTTGCGTAGATAGAGCGTGACGAGGTAACAAACAAACTTACTTTCGCATTTAAAATATTAGTTAGGATAAACTATATAGTAAGCAGTTAATATATTTTACCGCTGAAAATTCCATTTATACTTTTTAGAATTTCATCAATGCATTTAGAAGTTCAAGAAATTATGGACCACCAGATTATGAGGACAGAAAGAAAAGAAAATATTTTAGCGAAACATTGCGTTTAAGAAAGTGTTCACATCGGTGCAAAGTATATGACGTAAGTTTTTGTTCAACGAACTTACAAATAATTTTGATTACATTCGAGCTGTGACTGGTACACTATGCGTCGCGGAATCCAAAATCTTTTTAAAAAGTCGGATTACTAGCTGCTCTCCGTGGCCTCGCTCTCGTGGGTATTTCGGGATAAAGCCCCGGGGCGCAGCTAGAGGTTATTTTCTATTTTCGTGTACCAAATTTCATAACAATCAGTCCAGTAGATAATATGCGTGAAGAGGTAACAAACAAACTTACTTTCACATTTACAATAATAGTTGGGATGGGATGTAGAAACATCTTTTGAATGACTCGAAAGATTATGCTGCATAATATTTTTTTAAATATGTTTCATGATATTATGTAATAATGTATTGTTTTATGATTATGATTGCAGAACAGATCTGTAACGTAAAATTGAATCATCAAGGTGACGTCGATATTTTGAAAAAAAAGAAAAACAAAAAATAATTTAAAGAAACGTTTATATGCACACAATTTGATAATTTTATTTATATTTTTGTTTATTTCTTCTTTTATCTTTTTTTAAAACATTTTTGTAATATTGGGCACGAAAATCGCACAAGGATGCGGTTGCACCAATTATATTAATTTTTTTGGTAAAATCAGCAAAAACATCGTGAAATGCACACTCAATGTCAAATAGATTAGTTACATTTTGGTCATTATTTTATGACTTTATTAGGTACTATCTCATTAATAAATTGATTTCTCATTGTTGTGTATCCCTATCCCTGATCCAACTAATATTATAAAGGCGAAAGCAAGTTTGTTTGTTACCTCTTCGCGGTTCGGTACGTTTGTTACGTCATTGTATACGAAGTGACTACCGCACTTTCTGTGTTCACAAAAACACAAAAGCTGAGTACCACGTAAATCGCTATTTGAAGATTTAATAAGAGAAATCCTCAATATTTAATAAGAGACCCATTCGCATAAAAGTATGCGAATGGGTCTCTTATTAAATATTGAGGTAAATTAATAAAAATAAATACAAAAAGATCTAAATCCTTGTGTGTATCGAATTGTGTGTGTCGAATATCTTTTTTTTTACAGGAGAAATATGACTGTAATCACATGCCTCTAATGTCGACATTAAGTCCCACATTATCAGACGCTGGGTCTTTATGTTCAGATGAGCTGATGAACATCTACGTAGCCAATAAGAAGGAGTTAAGGGCATCCACGGTTGAAGTGGACACATACCTTTGACAATAATATTTTATAATGTGATATTCATATACGGTTTTACAGTTTTATAATATATTTTTATTTTTTATTTTATTTGTGATTACAGTTTTTATGTATACTCGTAATCTAATTGAAACTGAAAGGTGTAAAACAAGTACCTATGAATAAATGACGAATATAATTGCTTATTATATTTGTTTATGTTTCTCTGCAACCATGGAACCAAATATACATATAATAAAATTGAAGAAAGGCCAAATTTGTACATTGGATATTTTTTTAAAATTCTTCATGGAATATACTTAGTTACTGATATACGAATAGATGACGAAAATATAGTTTTGGAAATTTTTGTCTGTTTATCTGTCTGTCTGAACGCGCATCACTCGAAATCAGATTTGTACCTTATATTTTACCTTATATACCGGTAAATGGTCAGGTTCTCGTAGGATAACTGAAAAACTAATTACGAATTAAAAATGCGTCACAATCCCGGGTTAACATCTTATTGACATTTCATCCCGGAAAATGAGGAGGGTCCTGTATGAAAATTAAAATATTTCATCATCAAGAGTCATTTCACGAAGATATTATTATATTACACATAAATTGGATTAATAGATTCTGAAATATCGTGAAATTAAAAAATACGCACACCGAATTATTTTAAGTAGGTACTTATATACTTTTATATTGTTGAACATGGCTCACGGCGACGGCGGCTCGAGATGTAACGCAGAGCGCGGTGTAGCCCGCAACGTAATCTTAAGATTTTTACTTGATACTTATGTCGTGCACAAGGTAAATTTTATTTATTTTCGTTGTATTCATACAAAAATTGTTATCAATTGTCAGAACGAGTTTCTCTACTTTCTTTCTTTATTAAAACTAAATTTACAATACAATACAAAATATATTTATTGCTCATAAAAACAATTATTAGTACAAATTATACAATTGTGCATACATATGGACCAATGGTGGGCCTATTGCTAAGCAATCTCTTCCAGCCAGCCTTTGGTTAGTGAGAGAGGATAACAGAAGAGAGTGGGCGCAGTATGCATCAATATATCAGTATAAAACTTTTCCGTTACTGAGGGACTGAAGCTGAAATTCGGCATGTAGGTAAGTGTAGCACTAAGAGAGGATTTTTGGAAATTCTGGGAAGTTGAAAGGGGTGAAAAACTGTAAATATGAAAGTTCTACATCGTTGAAGTTAGTGACTTGAAAATTTGGATTTTATTGTTTACGTAAGTAATGAATACGTGTTTCAGATTTTTCTGAAAATTAACCCTCAAAACCCCTTCAAAAGGTGGGTGAAAGATTGTATGGGACTTAAAACAATTTTCAAGATAAAAAGCTGAAAAAAAATTATTTAAGTTTGTGGTTAATAAAAAATCGGGACGTAAAACGTCATGGAAAATGGGACGGACGCAGAAAGCGGGAGTGGGAGAAGAAGCGGGAAATGGGAGACACGTAGTGGGAAACAGGACGGGACACATTGCAATAAATATAATGGCACAATATGTAGGAAACGGTACGAGAAGTTTGTGGAACGAGATACGCAGCGGGAAACGGGAAATTGAACTAAAGATGAAAAAAATAATGCGCATTTGTATCATATATGTTTATCAGTCTTACAGAGTACGCGATTAGAAAATTACTGAGATTTTGCTATGAAATTCACGCGGGCGAAGCCGCGGGCAAAAGCTAGTTACTACAAATTTTGTTGAAGTTTTGCATATTATTAAAGTTATTAATTTAATTATAATGATAATTTCTAGATAATGAGAAAATTTAATTACGTTAAGTTGTTGCACGCAAGTGATTGATTTTATAAAATCAGGGCTGATACGAAATTTTATTTGATATTATATTAACTACTAATAATATATTTAATAACTTAATCTAATTAGTGTTGTTAGGTAAATACATACTCCTAACAAAATGGTATCATAATATTCCTGTTCCTGACGATTTAAATTAAGTAAAAATATATATACATAAAAATATTTGATAAATAATGAAATTTAATAATTTAATTAGAGCTCTTTGTTAGTTTGGTGTAAATATACGATCTTAAATAGATTGGGGTTGTGATGTACTCGGTTAATTTGGATGCAATCGTATGAGGATTAGCTTAGTTGTTTCAGACGCTGCCGCTCGCTACGCCGTGTGTCGTGGTAATCGTCGAAAGTCGAAATTATGTTTACACCACATCGAAGGCTTTAGCAGATTCAGGGAGATTTTCACATCCTGCCAAAATCCAATCAAACTAAATTTTATTTTCGAACAGGTAGACAGATACTAGAAACCAAACCGAACCATAATTACATTTATAGAGCTGTGGCTTGAATTTTTTAGTCTTCCCTTTTACGTGTTGATGGTATTTCTCGATAAGATCATGTCAAACCATGTATTTCCTACAGATGTAAAAATATTGGTCTTTCCAAATGTAAGACACGTCAATGGATCGATCTGGTCAGCCCGAAAGCAGCAGGTGTTTGGGAACTCAGGACCAACAAGCGAATGATTCATCGTGAATATAAACCAGTTCATCTTGTTTTTTTAGTAAAATAGTGACGTAGTTTATAGATGATTGTAAAGTTATGTAGGGATGATTAACACATGGCACTGCGTATCGCCAGCCATGATAAGTGGTAAAGATCTTGTCTCCCATTGGCCTCTCAGAAATCCGCCCGACCCTTGCTTGCACACGAACGTACACTGGTCATCTGCGCAGCCGAAATACGACGACAGCGCGGTCGGGCGGTGCCGCATTTTAATTGCCTAAATGAATGATTTTTATTTCTTTGCCTGATATATACCTGTGGGGATCTATCTACTTGTGGGAAAATCTCTTCTTCACCGCGATTTCCTTTCAGAAAAAGTTGACCCGTGAGGGTCTTCAATACAGCGACACTTGGAAGTACCCTACATAGAACGCGAACCAGTGAAGAATCTTCTTACATTTCAAACCTATTATAAAGAAAACTGTCAAAGTCATTTGACAAGTTTATTCAAGATAGGTACCAAATCATATATTTCTAGCAGTAGTATGGTTTTTATTAGCCTTTATTTGATAATGTCCAATGTAGCATACCTATATTAATTGTCTAGTTGAAAATTTTAAGTTTTTTACAAACGGGCTTTTGTTTGGTGCTTTGTCTCTTGTCTCTTTAGAAAGGTAAGAAGTAGAAATGTCAATGCTATTTCTTTAGTAGGTATTTTCATGTATGTACCTATGATCAATTATCAAGAAGACCGATTTATGTACAAACGGTGATGTATATCAAATTTAATTTAAATGTAATTAACCTCTTCATATCCATATCCTCATGGGTTGTGGTCATTAGATGGAACGAAACACACACAACAACTTTCCTGACATTGTTAATGGACTGCATTTCACAAATAAGTTTATCAACAAGTTTTCAGGTTTCCTCACGATGTTTTTCTTCACCGGAAGCAAGTAGTGGTCTATGAAAACTTCTATGCACGGGTATGTACTTATATACAAACTCATGTGGCTCGAGTAACCTGGGACCTTTCAATCCACCGGTTTCACAGTAATATAATTTCTATAATATAATTATCAAATAAATTAAATTCCTTCTTGGCCAGTATAAAAGACATCTGAAGAGTGTTATATAATGATAGTATTGAAAATCTTTCGAAAACCTTCATATTCTGTGGTTATTTATTTTCTTTAAATGTCTATTGCTTCATTTTTTAAAGAAGAGCAAATAAAGAAGCGTACTTGTATCCTAACTTACAATTGTAAAAACGAATGTAAGTATATATATTTGTTTTCTCTTTGGGCTTAATCTATACATCCAATTTTCTTGAAATTTCGCGTACATTTAGTTAGGATTACGGATATAGATATAGATTAGGTGAGAAATTCAAGATAGCGAATTCACGCGCATATGCTAGGAGTGTTAATAAGGATATGTAGACTTATTTGTAATTTAGTATAACTATGTACAAAATTGTTAACAGTATTAATTAAGCATAATTCAAGATGCCGCAACATCCAGGACATATTAAGATGGATTTGTCATCAAGTATGACATTAGTTTCCGGTAGAGCGGTGAGTTAATGGTTTTTTTCTGATTGATATTATAAGTCTTTGAAATACATTTATATTATAAAACCGGACCGTTCAAATCACACGAAGATAAATGCAAGATTACACGGTATATCTATTATTGCCATAGATCAACAAAAGGAAAAATAAAATTCCCGGTAATCGTCCTTTGAAATTCTTTTCCAAAAATCCATTGAATAGATTTTTAATAAGCAATATGAAAAGGGCGTTTAAACGTTGTGACAAAGGAAATGTGACACAATATTTCTGGAAGTTTTATGTCCCAGATTCCTTTTATACACTGGATACACTGGATATACTCGCGCGGTCGACTCAGTCTCGCTAGGAATCCGAGCACACCTAGTTTTATTACCAGTTCGGGCCTGAAGATGCTTGTTTATCGTCTTTTGGTTTGATAGAAGGGTAAGCGTAGCTATGCCCTCTCCAAATCGGAACTACTTGATGTTTATTGCAATTTTTCTGTACAGTATCAGACACCTCGAAAATATTACAGCACGTATATACAGGCCTGTCTATATCTAGACAGGCTGGATTTAAGTTCAAAGTTAATAAAATAAAATAAATAAAATTTTATAGCGGAACTAAAGCCACGTGTAAAATTAATTTCATGACCAGGCTATATTAGCTGTTGAAGAATTTGCCCCATTATGTGAGGTATATAATGCATTATCATCCCAACTATACGTGTATATAAAATTTCAGCTCAATCCTTTGAAGACATTATGTTATTTAAAATTTAGTTGCATGATTCCACCCGATATTGCCAATAAAGGCTTACTGATTTACATTGGAAGTAAAAAAGACGATGTTTTCATTTCAGGATGCAGGAAAAGATCATTTCAAATGGGATAGCATTAAAACATTCCTATACCTCGCATTCGCGTTTGCTTCATGCAGTTTTACTTTCGATATGTTTTCAGAGGTGGTGGATAATGGTAAGTTTTGTAAAATTTCATGATGTGAGTGACTTAATATTTGATGTTTAAACACCATTACATGAATGGGTTATTTCCAGTAAAAGTAAACCTGTTGTGTTTGTGCACACAGAAACAAAGAAACAACCGCTTGTCAAAATCAAAGTCGAAAATATTTTTGAGTTCACAGAAATTCAGAACAAGTCACAACTAGGTCGTAGCGGCGCTACGGATAAACGTGTCAGACGTGTATACGAACTCAATAATTTCTGTACTATACGAGAATGCACCTCTAATATAGATTATAGGCGGTATATTGATCCATACATACACTTTGCTGTCAGAATAATGACCTTAAAGAAGGCTTAAAGAAAATTTCGATTTAGAGATGACTGCCTTATATTTTTTATTATACTTTTAGGTATTATTAAAAACTACTATCAACTAATGGTTTCTGTTAATTTCCAGTAAGATTATTGGATTTTATTTTATTGGAGATTACACTTGGCATGCCTTATATGTTTATGGATGTTTTTATAAAACAGTACACAAGGAAAATCGATTTTAACCAGTCCCTTAATCCTTTACTGAAAGGAATTACTTATGGATCTCTTCTTCAGACAGCTATGTTTGCACTGTTGGTAAGTATACGTATTTCTAATAGTTATTTCTGAACTCAGAAGCTTTTATATGAAATGTAGTGGAGAGTATTTTATTTAGCATGTCAGTCAATAAAAAATAATTTTAGCGAATATGCGTACCCTATAGTAAAAATATCTGTCAGCATTACCTTAAAATCCTGTTGCTACTTTATTTTTTACTACCTATAACAGAAGGATGTTTAGTATATGTCTGACCGTGGCATTGTAACTGTCAAACGAATGAATAGATTATGATCTAATTTTTGTTAGAGACTTAATTTTTTGTAATAAATTTTATCATCGTTAAGGTATGTGTTGGTTATTTTCTTATTATTTTTATTTAAGATATTTTTAATAAAATAATTTTACAGCACGCGTGTGATCTAACTGATGGGCTTGAATACCTAGCAATGTTTTTATTAATGCGCCATTTTAGATCGGCTTGTCCAAAGGGGGCCTCACCAAATAATTGTGTGGAACGGAAGACTGTCTGGATACAATGTGACCTTGGCCAAATAACTGCGATAAATAACACTTCTGTACATGTATACTATACGTAAGTATTTTCTTATTTAATAATTTTAAACCACGAAAGAGATGGCAGGACGAGTTCCTGCGGAGGTGGTAACAGCTGCTCTCGACGAGAGATTTGTGGAAAAAGAAAGGGAATGGCGTTGCCCAGCAATGGGATCCATCCTAATTTAAATATTATATTATAATCAAGAAATTTGCTTAAGTCTAGATGTAAATATCTTGATTTACTTGTAAAAAATATTTACTTTCCTACTCAACTCATGCTAGGAAATGTAAAAATAAAAGTACTCTAAAAGAAAGAGGATACCGGTAATAAACTCCAAAAGAAGAAGTTATATTAAAAAAACGTTTGCATTAAATTCGAAAATATCCTTACGGCATCAGGGCAATGTTGTATTTTGCGTGTGCCTAATGTTTTTCAATCCACATGACATTTTACACATTAAATAGTTCCAGAGCTTTTAAAAAACGCTAATTAAATGTAATAATGTATGTGGTACTAACCTGTGATAGGTTACTATCACAGGTTAGGACCTATCATTATCCAATTCGACAGGTATAAAAAGATAAAGTATAACAAACATTAGTAAGACTTATTTCTATTTGATCAGAAAACAGATTGTTGTCTATTAATAGTCGATCAGCTGTTGATATTCGATAGTCCGCTAGCAGCCCGACGCGGTGGTCAAGATGTTTGCAGTACGGCCAAAAATATTATAACTTTGTCAAATTGATTTAAGTTCGGGGCTAGGAAATTGCAGCTTGATTGAATCGCTCCATCGAAAGAAAATTAAAATCGGGCGAGAGCAGAGATGGGTATTCGCCCGATATTTTGCCTATTTATTGGATTTGCGGTCGTTAGAATAAAATGAAAAAGCACAGGCTCGTAAAGCCATCTAAAAGAGGAATAAAGTGTAAAAATTGATATTCCGGAAGCAAGTCACCTCTGAGGGTGTCATTGTACTTGTATGTGTACTTCTGAGGATGTCACGGGAACCCGAACTCCCCAGACATCAAAATAAAACCGTAATAATTGGCATCACGAACTTTATTTACTAGCTGAGTGTATTATATTTTAATATATCGTATTTGAATGAATTTTAATTTCGTCCGCTAGGTATTATAGCTAAGTTAATAGTTAATAGTTAATAGTTATAGTTAATAGTTAATAGGTTAATAGGCTAAATGATACTTCAAAATAGAAATCTAAATAAGTTCCACTTATCTAGCTAATTCTGAAATAGTATCTCATACAAATTCATCAAATTTTTTGATTACTCAAATTATTTTAACGACATCCCGAAATACACATATATTCTTCATTCTTTACGTATAAGTTATATTTTATTAGATATTGTATTTTAATACCGGTAATTTTATAGATTGTGGATGAAAATAAATATAGAATTATTATTATATTATTATTTTCGTATCGCGTCGCATCGTTTTGTCTCAGATTGTAACGTCTTACATCGCAGGTCAAAGCAAATTATCCATAAATATGTATAAGTACTTACCAAAAAATTACTGCTTTTTTTTTACGTCAAAATTTATTTTTTTTCAGAAAAAAAGGCGAGCCATCCGGGTCGACGACTAAGATGTTTGCCACGGCCATTGTTTGGATTTGTAACTTTTTCTTCAGTACTGTATCAGTTGATACGTTGTTATTGGTATGACCTACATATTTAATTTGTGAAATACAATAGCGAGTTTTTGAGAATTGTACAGCACAAGAGTTGTAAAGACTGTATTACTATCTGTCTTAAAATTTAAAATGATAAACGTTACAATAAAAATGCGTAAGTACATGTTTTTAAAAAATCCATATAAACAATGTGAAAAAAAACATTATCAGTGCTTTTATTATAATTCATTTCTCATTCTCTGCGAAATATAGGTGTACTTATTAGTAGGTATAAGTGAAGTCCGGTATGTCTTACGACTAAGATTTACAATATCATAATATTTAAGAAAATGGATTAAAATTTTAGAGGATTCTTAAGAAATGTAAGAAATCTGCATTGACAGTAATACCCGGTTCTATTATTTTATTATTCAAATAAACTAAACAATACATGTTAAAATTTAGTTCGCCATCATCATCAAATATTGAAAACATTGAAACAGAGATAAATTTGATATTGAAATTGAACAGGAACCGTTGTATTTGCCAATCACAATCAACCGGAGACCGACTCGCGGTCATCCATCAGTTATTGATGAGCTGAATAATTCATCGCGTCAAATTATTTATTGCAGATATCGAAATTGTCATTTTTATGGAGATCTATATCGACGTGTTTCCTTGCGCTGTCGATATCGTTTTCATTACCTCAGCATGTGATTACGTCAGTTATAAGTGATATCATGAGCCTTAACTCACCACCAGCATATGTAAGTTTATTGGTTGATTAACTTTACACTTCTAAATGTAACCGCAAACTGACACGGATTTGTGGTTATTTTACGGGTTGTTTTCATTAAGACAAATCAGCTCAATGAGATGCGACGCGAAAATAGATACTGATAGTTCCTAAATGCCGTGTAAGTTCTAGCTATTTGAGAAATTGTTGTATAATATAAAATTTGACGTGAAAAAACCCTGTGTGGGTCTAATGTCTGAATAAATGATTGATGTTGACTTAATAATAGACGATCACACGTCAAAAATATAGACAGCTACATGAACGCTGGATTACAAAATCAATTGTGCAGTTCAGACTACCGCAGGCTCAGTTAATAAATATTTAACGTTTACTTAGTGATTTGCAAGTAAACACAACCATTTACTTGCAACTTAGGTACCATATTATGTTGTTAAATCTTAACAAGTGTATCTCATTTACGGTAAGACCGTGTTTTTAAATAATATTCTAAATAAAAAAAAATATATTTCTCTTGGACTAATCGTTTTCTACCCTATTAAAAATTTCCATCGCTAGACATCATCATCATCAGCCTACAGTAGTTCACTGCTGGACATAAACCTCTCCTAAGGTGCGCCACTTTGTCTGTTTTGGATTTTACGCATCCAATTGTACCTCTGAACCTTTCGCGGGTCAGCGCGCCATCTAGTTAGTGGGTGTCCCACATTTCGCTTACTGGGGCACGGACTCCCCTCGAGAACACATCTGCGGAGGTGGTTATCGTTGTTCTACCAATCAGCCCATGGCCACCTCAGCTTGTTGACATTTTCAGCTATTTTTGAGACTTTGGTTCTCTGTTGGATGTCTTTGTTAAGGAGTAAATAGCTCTCGCCAGAGCACACTGAGCAACATTCAGCTTATGTACCAATGTAAAACTGTATACAGACTGTGGTCACTTCTCTGAAGCATATGGCATCACGGGCAAGACGCATTGGTTGATGAAGTCTTCAAACTTCGCCAGACTTGCAAAGATAAATTTAAAATAATTACAATCGTATATTCACGCGAAATGATATGCTGTTTTGTACAGAACAATAAGATTAAAGCTTATTGTTTGCATCAAAATATGACTGCGCTCATCGTATCATTCTTGCTTTTCATTAATGCAACTGAATGCAATTGTAATGCTTTGTTGGAGTGAAATACAACCTTGTGTTCATAATTATACATGTGGAAGTTAATTCAATCGAAAATTAGCTTGTGCCGGCGGCTTAAATTAATGCTAATTTATCTTATTGTGGGTGTATTCTCTACTGTTTCACGAGTGCTTACTTCTAAAATTTGAATATCAAATTCACACAGTTAGGTAGTTTGTATGTCGAAATATGAATAGAATGAGGCACGTTCGGGGCTTTGCGCCCTTGGGATTTGATAAAAATCACGTACTTAATTGTTATTCGTTAAAGTTTTGTTTAAAATCAGAAACTTGTCATTTGAGGTCGTTCGAATAAGACGTTGTGAAACACATGATACATTCCATTTATTATCTGGGACAAGCTGCTTGATCCAACGTGTCCAAAAAGCATGTTGCCGATTTTTCTTCAACGTACCATATCACTCCTCATTAAATAGAGCAGCCATTATAAACATGTTGTCACCAAGAAGGTTTAATCTTGCCACGAAGCCTGAATAAATATTTGCGGTGGTAAAGTCCGGTGTGCAGGTAATATTTAATGTGCCAATATTTCACTTTGTTTACCTGGGTGAAAATAAATAAACATAACAATAAAAGCTGATATTACACTTAATGCAATTCCAAACGGTCTAAGTAGTGATATCCTTTACCAACATATTATAAAACAAAGTCCTCTGCCGCTTCTGTCTGTCTGTTCACAATATACTCAATCATTACTGCACGGATTTTCATGCGGTTTTCACCAATCTATAGTGTCATTCCTAAGGAAGGTTTAGATGTATAATTTATTATGTTGTTATCCGAAGTCAGGACGGGCCTCTAGTTCCATTTAAAATTTTTAAGTAAAGTCGCCTCGGATTTAGTAATTTTTTAGGCTGTCACAGGCTATTTCATCTCGCTTTGTGCATTTTGCCGTCTTTGTTAGCTTCAATGTTCAACTAGTTTGAGACACATATCCGTTTTACTACGTTGCGTATATAGGTACATACAGACATCTATATATACCTGTATAGGTATATATATTGAAGTGTGCATGAGTTTCAATAATTTCTGTTTAATAGGCTTCTAAAATCGTTTATGCCCAAGATACATGTATAATTTTTGACATATTTTTCATTTTTTTGTAACAAAATTGGATTGAGTTTGGAATTTTATTTAATTACATGATTATTTACTATCGTTAATAAATGAATATAATTGTTTCAGGATACAACAATTAATCTGGTGACTTACATCTACGGTATAGGTTACTTAGGCGTGTACGACTTTCAAATGATTTCACCATTCACAATGGTTGATAATACTGTAGTAATATTCGCAGTAGTGTTCACTCTGCTGGGCTTCATAAGGTCTTTTGTCATAAAAACACTGTATAAATTGACGGCGAGATGCATCTCAATTAATTTCAAGGTATTTTTGAAGTAATAACTTCGTTAGCGGCGTTGTACACTTTTGATGGGTAAAAAATGTTAATCTCGCATCAGGACACGTGAACTGCCTGATTGAAAATTCGTTTGACATCAAAAATGCACAACGTTTGACATCCAAAATGAATTCAAGTTTTCACTTCAGCCGTTTTTTTGATGTGAACCCTAAAAAATAGGACAACTTCGGTTAGTCCTGATACACGCACTAGCCGAAGTTGTCCTATTTTTATTTTATTAATTTTATTTATTAAGTATTACTTATTTATTAATTAATGTTATTAAGATCGCGTAGGTGACGTCAAGTTCAAGTTTAGTAACCCCTTTCTCTTAGTGAAATGACCACCGACATTCATAGCCTAAAAACTTGAAAGACTGCACTTGTGCGAAGTGATTTGAAAGATCTTCCATTATTTAATTATAACGTTTTTACAGGTCTACTACCATTATTTGTTATTTGGAATACTACCCTTCGGTGCCGATTACCTCCCTGCTCACATACTTTATCTTCTAGTCATATATGGAAATATTATTGTAGCTGCATTAGCTTTCCTGGTAAGTTATTTTTAATAATTGACCCTCCTGAAAAATTGCTATCTTTATTGATAGATTGATTCATTTATTAGACCTGACATTAATATTAGGACCTAAATATGAGTGCATACGATTTTAAACTGTACTGACTTCATGTTTTCATTCATATATACTTAGTTTCGGAATGAAGGCAGAAAAACTTGAGTTTGATTGTGCGTACATTTATAGGAAGTATTCTTGCCTAACCATTCTGTGGCTATTTCCACAGAATGGGCCACTGCTGGCTGGTGACGCTGCTGGGCAATGTCCTCTAACATTGCCCAGCAGTGGGACCCCACGAGCTAATAAAAAATACTTACATTCAGATGAGGAGGTGTTAAAAATATCATTGTATTTCCAGTCTACCACGACTCTGACAATGTCAAGGCTGCTACGCCGTGAATTCAGATCGTTAAAAAATGTTTATATAGTTGGGATATTATGCTTGATCGGATTTCTCGCTTCGTTGCCATTAGCTATTGTAAGTTTAATATATGTTTATTTTTTTATTTAGGTGGGAAAAAATACCTATTATATTATAATATTATCTTATGTATTGTCAACATTTCTTTCTTACTAATTAAGCTACATAAAAACCATTTTGTTTTACTAAAGTTAAACTGGTCTGTTAACTATTGTTGTCTTCAGAAATGTATATATTTATTAATTTTTACAAAACATAAGTATATTTTTACCTATTGCAATATTTGTTAAAATGCTCAAATATTGAAGATACATAAAGTGAAGATATTTAACAGTACGTGGATCCATCGCTTGTGTACTTAGATAATTAATTAAAGTGATAAAGACAATATTTGAATTTCAATTTGATGAAATGATTTTGTTTTCATTCTTATACGAACCAGAAAGTGATCCCTTAGGATGGCTTTTAACCTTTTAAACCCTAAAAGGGAAATCAAATACCTATAATCTTTTAACTAAATTTTATCGCGACTATTAGCTGTTGTTCGAAATCTAAACAGTCGTATGTTTTGTATGGACCAGTTTGCGTATCATCTTATTTTTATAATGCAATCATATTTTTATTGCGACACATTTACTTAATACACGTAATACAAAGCGAAGCGAATAAATATTTGAGTTGTGGGAATAGTGAATCTCGAACTCACGTATTCCTTTTAGGTTGTCTTTATGTATAGCGACATATGAGCGACATTGAGCACAAGGGCCATATACGTTTAAATATTCAAATGCAACATCGTCACCCGAGATGCTAAATTTGGAGTTACTAAAGCGTCATTATGACCTATTAAATTGTGATGATTAGGTTCGAAAACGGAAATAAGGTTAATTTGCGATTTTAGTAAGGAGACCACCATTCTAGCAACCCGTCCTGGTTGGACGGGTCGCTAGAATCGTAGACGTGTGGTCGCCCTGCCTAATGTATTTTAAGCACATATATTTATATTTGCTATCTGAATTATCACAAAACTTATAGTCTTGTGTTATAAGAACACGCTTGGGAACACGCATGTGGTCAAAATAGTTTTATACAAAAATGATTCAAAGATCTGCTTTTCTGTCTTGTCGTATAAATGAACTCCTTATTTCACCTTTCTTTCAATTCTATCTTTCGTCGCTACCGGGACTTGTTAATTCGGTATTAGACGGGGTTGTATTTTACGCCCTAGCCCTAATATTAAATTTCACGTGTCACTACATCTAAGCAACATGAAGGATATTGCCACTATAATTAGTAATAGTACATTGTTCACCGACACAAGAAAGTAACGGATTTCAACGTGGGTGACATGTTAGGCCCGAGACGTAGTCGAGGGCGTTAATCACCCGAGTTGAGAATTGTACTTTCTTCTGAGATACATAGTGCTTTATACGACACCTGCCTTCAAGGATGATGAAAAAATTTTTCCGGCACAGGCTATTTATGTCACAGCTTGTGCTTTTGTTCATCCATGATGGCATTCAAATAACAAAAGTGTCACTAGACACTAGAAAAGATATCCAAATAGTGTTATAAATATGAAAGAAAAGTAAAATTCAAGAATTTTCTAATGCGCAACCTGTAACCTGTTTGTAAACCAGTAAAACATTTTTTTTCTCTTTTTTAGACAAATTCTACATCGTCATACAGTCAAGCTGGAGGATTAGAATATGGTGTGTACATGACAGTTCTTTATCTTGGAGGTATTAAAACCGGTTTGATTATGTGGATATACGGTGTGAAAAAGTTCTCAACAGATATACACTTTTGGTTGGGCTTTAAACCGACTAAGTTTTGGACATTTTGTTGGTCGGTGTTACCCATTGTTTTGATTGTAAGTTTTTCTTCTATTTTCAAATCTAGAATTTATTTATTTTTTATATTTTTTGTAGAAATTTAACATTATTTTTAAAACTTTATTTAAAATTAATTACAGGGGCTCTGTTTATATCGTGTCGCCCGGCTGAATGAAATTGAAAATGTTACAAATATGATAGTCGCAGCTGTTTGGTTTTTGGTCTCAATTATAATTGTTATTATATTTCAAATAAGAACAATAGCAAAATATATGGTCGGAAATGTAAGTTTGTAAAACATATAAATTGTGCACATACAATGAATCAATTCTGTGAGTAATCATTTTCCGCATTACCAATACCAGCTGTGTACCGTAGCGTTCACATTAAATTTGTATTTTTCTTTGAGAAGTTGAAGTTATGAATGAAGTTTACACAACCTTTTGGTGAAATTATTTACCCAATCTTGAACGGAATTTCTTCTGTCTTTTGATCCTTCGGTTACGGTTTCTGCTAAATGTTTTTTTATAGCCGGTAGTAGCAATAGGACACTTTAATACGTACCTACTACTTATATAGGACAACTTTTTTCACATTTACAATTATTACAAAGACCTATGTATATTTTTCAACCTACTGCAGATAATGGTTAATATTGCAGTCATAAGTTTACGTGTTATTGTTATATACGTTTTATGGCGTTATATCTAAGCGTATATGGGTACTGTCTTGTAGGTAAACATTATTATAAGTGACTATGAGTGTTCATTGTTACCCTTTATATGCATACATTTTATTTTTTACAACTAATGTCATTGTCTATTTTCTGTCCAGTTACTAAATGTTTCTATTTTAAATTCCATTTTTACTTTTTAGCATTTCATTAATGCGTTTCGAAATTCAAGAAATTATGGACCACCAGATCACGTGGACAGAGAACAAAGAAAATATTTCAGCGAAACATTGCGATTAAGAAAGTGTTCACATCAGTGCAAAGTATACGATGTAAGTTTAAGACTTATGTATGTAACTACATTACGAATCTGCAATTTTGGAAAATTTTAGCTGTCTGTCTGAAAGCGCATCACGCATAATATTCTCAATCGATTTACTTGAAATCTGATATTGAGGTTTATCCGGGGTTAATCGACTTGATGACAAATTTTGGGACTTAGAGCTTGTTCCCATTGTTCAGCCGTGCACCGTTGCATCGATGCAGTGCAGTGCAATTCATTGTAAAATAAAATGTTACATATTTCGAACTTGCGGGCAGCTAGTATTTTGTATTTATAAACTAGAGGTGTAGTGTGTGAATTTACATTTAATTTTACAGGAGACATTTGACTGTAATCACATGCCCCTAATGTCGACATTAAGTCCCACATTATCAGACGCTGGGACCACATCTTCAGATGAGCTGACGAACATCTACGTGGCCAATAAGGAGATAAGGGCATCCACGGTTGAAGTGAACACATACCTTTGACAATTAAATTTTATGTGTGATTCATTTACGGTATTACAATTTTTAAATAATTTTCATTTTTCTATTACATATTAAATGTCCAATCTCTAGAATCGCAGGTGGTATTCAAAATTTTATACAAATTAAACTTATAGAACGTGTAACTAAATAAATGCTTAAAATTATTACATTTAATTTACTTTTCTCTATAACCGTTAAACCGAATCGTTAGCTAAAATTATAAGTTAAAAATAAAAGATATTTTATTTGAAAAAAAAAAAACACGTATAAATTGCGACTTAAAATCTTAAATCACTTAGACTAAAAAAAAATGGTGTGCAAATAAAGTTAGTCGTTGCTATACATTCATAAGTGAAGAAGAATAAGTTGTATGTAAGAATTATTGTTTCTAAATGAAAACACAAAATTTAACTATTCCGTGTTACGAGTTGCAGGAAAGTGATTATAAAGTGATAGAAATCAGTGTTGATGCAAAAATTCTGCATTATTAATCTAGCAAATCAATTTAGTTACGTATATTTTACCTAATGCGCATATTCCGTGCATATTTCGGGGCTTAAATTTCGTTCGGGCAAGCTAATTTATTATTTATCTATAATAATAATAACAAATATAGTTTCAAAGTTTTTGGATCCTACTGACTATACATGGAGGAATTGTCTCAAATAAAAAAAATATATTTTTGTTTTTTTTTATAGGCATCCAGACGAATTAGTATGGCGCTTGAACTTTGGAATCTTAAAGAAGATTTAAAAGCCAATATCCTCTAGACGCGTTTATCTTACCTTTTCCTATGCATCTCAAATGAGAATTTTTAACATATTAGTTGAAACCACCAGAAATTAAATACTTATTAAGGACCCAAAGAGCCAGGAACGTAGTGCATCCCAACTGATATTAATGCGAAAGTATGTTTGTTTATTACCTCTTCACTCTCTATCTACTCAACAAATCTTAAAATTTCGAATACATATAGTGCAAAGTACGGAAAAGGACAAAGCCCACCTTTCATCTCAGAAGTACCTTTCGTCTCGGAGGCAAAAGCTAGTTGAATATAAAATTTTATCGAGACAAACAAATTAAGTAGTACAATTTTATCGATGCTCTTCAACATTACGATAATATAAAGTCGATACGATAATATAAAGTGGAAGTGGGATAGACACGTCGCGCGTATGAAAAACGATAGATGGGCAAAACCGATAGCGCCATAGAAAGGCCATTATAGGAGAGGTAAACTAATGGAGACATGGAATAAAAAAAGCGGTTATAGCGGAAGAAAAAAACAACGACGAAAATCGGAGGAGATTTACACTTTATTAAGTGACTTTAGTCTTAACGTCATATTTTATATTATTAGAAAATTTGAATTTCATTTTTTAATTTTGAAGGTTGAATTAGCATTTCAAATATTTGTTGATTTGAATTTTATTTATTTGTAATTAATAGTTAATTATTGTAACCATTATTTAAAATGTTATTTAATTCTGTAATAACAATATAATTAATGTAATTGTAACTTTATTAAGGATCATTAAAGGCTTTATTTTTTATTATGATTATTTCACCTAACAAAATTAATATTATCATATTCCTGACGAATAAAGATCGTAATCAAATCGGGTTTGCGATGTACTCGATGGATGAGGATTTAGCTTAGTTGTTCTAGACGCCGTGAGTCGAGTACTATATTTGTTTTGGCGCTGAAATAATATTTACACCTCAACGAAATAATATGTTTAACACATTCAGTGATATGTTTACATACTGTCAAAATCTAATCTAATTAAATTTTATTTTAACAGGATAGATAAAAACTAAAGTAATAAATCCGAAGACCACAATTACAGAGATGTGGATTCTTTTAAGTTTTCTTCTGCATGTCGATGGTATTTGTCGCCGAGACAATATCAAACCAGCTTTCTAAAAATGAGCCGAGTCAGCCCGAAAGCAGCATGTGTTTAATCACTGAGGAAAAACGAGCAGATGAGTTTTTGTTTTGAGCAGCACCGCTTTTCAAGTTGGTGGCAGGTCTCAGCGCAACCAGCGTCCCAAACCAGCGGCCGCCCCAATCACCACGACACCAAAGTCACACCGTTCGGTTATAGTTAAACAGGAAATTCGGATTTCAAAAACCAAAAAATATATAATTGAAATAAAATAAGTCCGCTGCCTTGTTTTAAAAATTATCTCCTTTTTCATTATTTCACAGTGTTGAAACATCGCTCTCATTAATTTACAATGATTATGTTAAGCGCGTAACTGAACTAACGGGTTGGGTTGTGAATGTTCAGTTTAATGCTTCACAATCGTATTATGTACACAGAGAGTTTGTGGTGTGTGATCAACACCAGTTAAGTGGTTTCGCACCCGCACTCAAACATTCATAATTTGGTTGTGGTTATTTCTTATTGTTGCCAATTTTGAGGAAATGTCTCATGTTAGGTACATTTTTGGGTCTTTTATGCCAATGGATTGAAGGAAAAATTTACTTGCTGATTAAACTATTGTAAAAAAATTTCCTTGTCTCTCACTTTTTCTCATCTGAGCAGCAATGGAAGCAACGTGGCCGTACCAACGCAGGCTGCACGTCTGGAGATTGAGGATCCAGGAATTCTTTCGTGCTCACATTCGTTTGAATCGCTTGAAAATCAATCAATACCTATAATAAACTGAAGAAGGCTCAAATTTGTACATTTATGAATCTGCAATTTTGATTTAATTTATGAAATTTATGATATATTCAGGGATTTCATGTAAGATGATAGATCAACAAAAACAAAAATGTTAACTGCTGCATAGTGAGGAACTTTCCTCAGTGTAGAAATACAAAGATTCAAATCAGATACTATCGGAGTAGCACCAATTAAATATTAGACTTCGTTATATGTATTGGTATAGGCCCTAGATATTGAATTACAGCTGTCAAATATTGAACTTGGCTTTGTACCTATATCTAAACCTACTTAGGTAACTAAAATACACAGTGTATTTTAGTTATGTAGGTAAGTTTACAGATGTTTTATTATGGCTATATGTATGGCTATCGGCCAGACGGTTGATACCGAATAGGGGCGCTTAATTCGATTGTGATCAAAAGATGTGTAGATGCGAAAGTTTATATGTGATGTTGTGTACAGATGTAGAAATTCATCTGAAATCTGAAATCAATAAAACTCTTCCGATACTGACTGACTGACACAACGTACAGCCGAAACTACTGGGCACAGGAAACTGATATTTGACAGGTAGGTGAGCACTAAGAGAGGATTTTTGGAAATTCCACCCTGAATGGGGTGAAAGGGATGATATATTTCTGCCTCGCTGAATACCCGAAAAACATTTCGGGAGCCATCGGACAATTTAAGTGATATACACAGGTGTATGTATTCGAAATGCGAAAGTCTATCGGTGGCTTTTTTACGGCTAAACCACTGAATCGTTTTTTTAAATTGTGTATTCTCTGTGATATATTAGTGTATATCACAGATAATAAACAAGTCTACAATCCTGAGGATATGTATTTGTGTAAATTTGTTACACTTTCGGTAACGGGTAGAATATATCACAGCCTGGAATAATACATAGAGTACTTTTATCCCGAAATTCCCACGGGAGCGAAGCTCCGGGGTGCAGCTAGTATAAATATATCCGTTTAAAAGTACCAGCTAACATCAACACTTATAGGTATCTACTAGTACTTTTAATGTTTTCATTTATTACATATTTATAAAATTTCAGTTTCAAAAATTAACAACCATAGATCTTTTAGCAATACCATAACTTTAATGTGGCGTGTATCAAATATTACTAATAATAATTAATTAGTGCGAAAATCGCTCGTATTTCGCATTGGTTATTATTGTTAATATTCCGGTGTAATGTCGTATTTGCTTTCATAATTGCTTCAACCCTAATTCACAGAACATTCACAGAATTTTGATGAAGTTAAATTTCAACCGCAGGCATGAAATTATAATCCTGTTATTATTTGGTTTTTGACTGTATAATTATAAAGTTTTCCAAATGAATAAAATAGTATATGTACATGGTATAACGAGGCATTTAACACCGATATTGGGTTTTCAATATATATTCGGGTCAGTGGAAAATTGTAACTAACTTAGCAAACTTTTTTAAAACAAAATATTTATTTTAATGGCCCTAACTTAATCTTAACGATAGAATAGAATATTTGGCCCTAGCAGTACAAAACAAATGTAATTAATTTATGTCATAATTACGTACATTTTTTTCATTTTAAAAAAAATTCAATAATCAAAATTTTGGTACTATAATCAATCAAAACTAGACTCTAAAGTACTACAAACAAGTCATAAAATACAAATAATATCGCGTATCGCATTAAAGTAACTGTATAACTCTAATATACACTTTTATTAGAGTGTAAAATCGTATTTTTCTTAGTTGATGTTTGCCGTCACGAGAAAATATTATATATGATATGTCTGCAATGATATTGCAGTGGCAATGAAATAACATTTCAAGTTCGCCTTTGATGCTCCAGAACATAATTACTGGGGATGGTAACGTTTTTTTCCTGAAACCTTAGATATAACATTGCATCCGTTATATAGAGCGCGCATTTGGCTTAGTTACTTTTTTTACTCCCTCTTCTCACTCACTACGTGTTCGCGATTAAATTCGTGGGTATTTTGTCCTGTAGTATTGTTCATTAAACTTTAGAATTTGAAGGTTTAGCTATAATTTACAACTACTATAATTTAGATTACGTAATACGTAACATAAGTAACATTTTAATATACAATAACATAACAATTTAAATAGTATGTAAATGGTTTCGACATATGAAATTCACATAGGTAAGGATTTACATTAGTTTCTCAGGTATTTGTAAGTTCTATCTGAAGACCGTGCGAAATGATGGCGAAAAAGTAGGAAAGTGAACCCAGGGCTCCGACGCTCAACGGTTAAGGAAGGAACCGGGATCACACTCAGATGAGAGAGAGAGAGAGAGAGTATGCGTTATCTGATGGCGAATTGATTGTTATAATAGAAAATAAAATACTAACAATTATTTTCATAGGTTTCTTACCCATAAAACTCTCTTACGTGATATTTTTTTATATATTTTAGTTCAAATTTTTCAAAACATCGTTGAGCTTTAACTCGTCTTCATAAAATTAAATAAAAACGACCCCTCTAGCAAACGTTAACTCTATGCCAGAAAGCAATTAAAATTTCAAATGACAAGCCAGGTTCAAGGTTAAAACTTAATGAGTATCTCATAGCTTTGATGAATATTGTTGAATAGATTTACTTTAAAAAAATGTGTATTACCTTTGTGGGAGTTTTTAATTTACGTTTCCGACGTGTTTTATGGTAAAAAACCATTTATAGTTTGGCTCTGAATTGTGTATTTGTGATAACAGATATTTTTCTGTTTTAGTGTGTCAAAGGGTTAACTATAACTCAATATTTATTTTCTATAAGATTATAGAAACTGAACGTTAGATTACCGCTATTCAAAAAACTTTAATGTAGATTTACTAACATAGTTCCTCTGTTACTAACACTTCATGGGCTATGCCTGCAATAAATGATTTTATTATTTATTATTACTATTAAGTCTTGATTATGTTTTAAAAATTACGAACCGGTGCAAATGCGCCGGCCACATAATTGTTTATCTATTGTGTCTCGATTCTAGATATCTGTTAAAATGACTACGTGTGAGTGGACTCATAATATCAGATTATTAGAAAAATGTAAAATAATTTGGTTTTTTATTATTATCAGTGGTAAATAATTATTTAACATGGCGTGCGGTTCCGCTCTAGAGTAGGTCTACTCCATATCTTACCATGGATGTCGTACGTGACGACCATGGGGCACACAACTTAAGCAGATGATATGATACAATAGCACCCAAATAGGGATGAAGTTAGGCAGTTGAACCTTTAAAATTTTAAGGTTTAGGCAGGTACCTAAATTATAAATTAGGTAATTTAACACTGACCCCGGGAGTCACAGCTTTGAACGAAAAGGTACCATTTTAATTGACTTTGTCAAAGGACACTTACCTATATAAAGTTACAAGATCAAAGGCTTGCGATAGCCCATGTTCTGGACATAGGTACTGGACCTTTCAGTACCTCCGTAAGCGTAACACAAAGTCAACAAGTATAGTATAAGATCCACATGATACCTATGTTATTCGTTTTGTATATTATTCGTTTTATATATTCGTTTTGTATTTTGCTCTTCGAATCCTGAAATGGAAACTGAAACGCTCATCATAATAAATTACTACATTCTCCATTGGTCCTCACAAAGACGCGAGTTGATAATGCTCACTAATTAAATATTTTATATATTATTTAGCTGCGCCACGTGATGTTACCTGCGTAATTATTAAAAAACAATAATACACAGTATCGCTATCTACTTCATAAAGTGCTATTAAAAGTACTTTTTAATCAAATCCTACGGGAATCGCGTACTATCAACACTATGGCCACTATAAAAATGGCCTCGGTGTTTGAGCGTGAATTCGAAACAATTCGCACTTTAATAATATCAATGGGATAGAGAAGAGTGTAAATTATCAATTGAATCAAATGCATTGATCTTCTTTATAAAACACGTAATTGCACTAACAAATGTAATGACTATTCAAATTTATTTTAAATGTAATCGCTGTTTATGATCGAATTCGGATTATCCTTCCTACTGAGAACTGTTAGTTTGAAATACTTTCCCCGCGTCGATATTTCCTGAATCCTGCAATTTAGGGAGCTTCAAAGTAAGAGTGAATAGACATTTTTGAGCATGTCTATCCCCTAAGCCAGATGGAAAGAACAGATGAGGTCTAGGGTAGAGACCTACCCGACCTTACCTGTGCTTTCCACGAATAGATATTTGTCCTCAATCTAGTTAATAATAAAAAAAATGTCTTATTGTGAATTCTTGCAGCAATGTCTTCCATTCACTTGCATTTAGTATATATATGTAATTTGTTAGAGAAAAAGAACCCATTACACTACTTTCTGATACGTTATTATATTGAAATCTATCATATAAACTTACCTACTGGATAAATCTGCCTAATGTGATTGGCCAATTGTGAAACACAATTTTTAACGTTATCTGTTCGATAAAGTAGGTCCATAGGCTATCGAATAATTTATCAGAAAGCGGTAAAATATGCGCTGTTGATAAAATATTCTATCCTGTTGTCGGTAAAATATTCTATCGGTATCATAATCGAGTTTCGATTGATATCCGCGGTTAAATAGTTAATAAGCCAAATGAACAATTAGTGTTTACGTTCGATGAAATATTAAATGCGTGAAATCGCGTGAAGCTTTTAGCAAATTTCACACGCGTTAACACTTGCACAAATTATTGACAATATGAATTGTTGACAAATTACAGATTAGCAAAATGTCTTACTATTAACATACGTATTGTATTTTTCGACTGCACTCGAGATAAATTCCTATGTTCTGGAATTAGAACTAGATGTTGAAAGTTATCTTGCAGGTAATATATATCTCTTGAATATTGCGCCTGCTGGGAATTTTCAATAATGTTGTGTTTATATATTTTATGCAGGAAACTTGGTATGCACTTGTTTTCATATTTGTTACGTCCTCAGCTCTGGCTTGTGTGGGCTTGTACACAACG
Organism: Plodia interpunctella; assembly: GCF_027563975.2. Taxonomy (NCBI): domain Eukaryota; kingdom Metazoa; phylum Arthropoda; class Insecta; order Lepidoptera; family Pyralidae; genus Plodia; species Plodia interpunctella. The sequence continues at coordinate 8,828,737 of NC_071324.2, read as the reverse complement.
TACTGATAGAATAACGTCTAAATAATTTTTGATTTTGTTCGTCGTATTTTTGTATTTTCTACAGAAATACTTTAAATAACCTTTATATTTTATGATGATGGTCTATGATTTGATACTCTTAAATTTATAGCGTAAGTTACAAAAAATCAGCTTCCAATTTCAAGTCGGGTTACTTATAAACCACAAGAGTTTCGCTCGAGCCGGTCGGCGTAAAACATTCAGGGGCACCACAAAAAATTCATCTCCTCAGATCTCGATTGGAGATGGAATATTCTAGGTGCCTTTGACGGGGTCACTTTAATGGGTTCCAACTGTTTACATATTCAAATACTTTTGGTTTAGGCACGTCGCTCGCTTGACCTTTTTATTTACAACGCTTGATTGTGAATAAAAAGGTCAGAAAGCATGTGTCCCAACACATAAAATGACATATAAAAAAAAGATTGTGAGTATTTGTACTATAAATGAGTTCTACACATTTTATATAACCCAGATCAGATTTACTTTTAATATTATTTTTGTATAAATAAACGATAAAAGTGTACTTACATAAATGTGTATTATCTTATTACACCCAAAAATCAATGGAAAATGTTTTAAAAATTATTTGATTAAGAATATTTCTCCATATTATATTTAATTGTTAAATTATTTCTTGGGACGACTAGGACATTAAGTTTAACCGTCTGTATAAAAATCACCGCTCGAGTATTTCACTGTCATATTTCTTTTACATTAAAAAAATCGGTAATGACTTTTTTGATCGCTTAGAAATCGTCGTCGTTTAATAGGACAATTTTATGAGTTTAGTTTACATTCCCTCTAAAATTTACCACGATCGCATTTTCTTTCTACCCTTTTTGAAGGCCACGCTTTTAATTATTCGCAATTTTAATATATCTCAGTTATCAGAAAAACGTAGTATGTAATAGCGGCCTGTCCCGGCTTTGTTCGGGTAAATACATTGTATCCTTAAATCATTCTAAGGAATCACTCTAACCTTTCGTGAAAATTGCATTAAAATCTGTGCTTTTGAGTTAATCGCGAACAGAAATACAGACGCTGTAGAGGACTATGTTTTTAATATGTAACGGTACACTATCAATGTCAATATTTATTTAGCATCCCGGGCTTGACTACCAAGCGCACACTCCTAAAAAAAGAGTTGCAAAACGAAAACGATACCAAAATGCAAAAGATTTAAATATTCATGATATTAAACTTCACAGACAATTTCATAAATAACTTGCATTTAAAAGTGGCTCTGGTTTCCGTAATGAATAACTCTTCAAATTATTCACAGAGAGAAATTAATCCGATTTAATTTTGACGGACATGTCATTTTAAGTTGAAAGTTAATTGACGGCGTATGAAACTGTATGAATGTGAATTTGTTTGTCTCGTTATTGGTCGCGCGTGGTCGCTGCGGCCTTGAACTGTAAAACACAACACACAGAGTTGTGTGTACTGGAAGTGTCTACTTGTACAACATATACCTATAAAACTATTGCGAAATGTGCTTTAATAACCTAAACTTTGTAGTATTGAAATAAGCTCCTCGTAACTTTCAACTTAACTTTGGATTTGGGCGAAAGGTATTGTATCAGGTATGTACGTGGCGATAACTAGATTGAAGCTATACAGAATATAATATCATAGTTAAAATCTAATCTCATTAAATATGGCAAGGAAACTTACCATATTTAAGCTTCATATACAGCAACAATAAAAAGTACAGATAAAGAAAAAATAAATCGCAACCCTGTTTTTCAGTAAACCTTGGAGTGAAATAACGATTGTAAAAAGAAATTTTTGACTTAAAGTTATCCCTGCTTAAAAAAACTGAAATGAAACAAATAATCATATCTAGTCAAAATATATCTGTCGTTGTTGCATACGTTAATTTAATTTTGATCTTGTTGTCGGGTTCTTGTTGACTACTATTGATTTTAACTGTTCGAGGTTATTATTTTTAAAGGTTAAACTGTTCATTTATTTACCAAGAGTTTTACTATTTATCACGTGGAAGCTGTGGCTTGAGAAACAAAATGTTTATTACTCGTATTTTCTGCATAGAAAATTATAATTTTATTTGATATCTGAATTTGGAAAACGAGTTTATTCTCAGTTCTAGTTACACTGGTGCATTGCATCCTCCCACACAGTGTGGTTAATCGCATGCATAATTTACATCGCATTTTCAAACAATACCTATTAGTTATGTTACGATATAAATCATTATATACGACTGAAATAAAAAGTATTGTTAAATAGGTTTTGTAACGTTATTTTCTAAGCGTATATGGACATTATGCTTTTTGTTCTAGACTCATAAGTATTTATAAGTGGCATTGTTCATTGTTAAGTTGATGTTACCATTTATATGCATAAATTTTATTTTTTACAATAACTAAATACCCTATTGTCTTTTTCCTGTTTTTGTTTTTTTATTAAATTTTTTTGAAAGAAAATTTATTTGCCAAAGACAATAAGTACTACGTATATACGAATTGACGTTAAAATTAATTAAACCTATAATTAAATAAATAAGGAGCATGCTATCCACTACAAAGAACGAAAAAAGTAATAATTTATTGATTTTCAATTTCATATCCAATCAAATTTAATTTGATCAAATAACTTGCATTACATATTAGTATCTTCTGTCGGGGTAGACAGAAACTAGAAACCAAACTACTAAATCTTAAGTCCATGTTTACAGAGCTGTGAATTGAAAAGCCACCTCAGTGCATCCAACAGGTCAGCCCGGAAGCAGCAGGTGTTAGGGCTCAGATCAAACCAGCAAAGGGAGAAACAAGTGTAGTTTCACTTTTCGCGTGTGTTTTTATTAAAATAGTATCATATAGTTTACAGGTATCGCCTATGAAGAAATACGTGATGATGTATGTTGTGTAGGTATGTATATTGTGTCTAATAACTAGGGATGCCGAAGGCCGTGCGGAGTGGATATAATAAGATAAAAAATATGAAAGTAAACCCTGGACTTCGACGCTTAACAGCCGCGCAAGACACCGGGAAAGTGCATCGGTTATTTGCACGCGGAACTGGGCATCACCGGCCGGAGGTAGGCGATAAAGAAGATATGTCTCCCATTGAAATCCTCCCGATCCTTACACACGCACGAACACTGGTCTAACGCGCAGTCGACGACCGCCGAAACGTATGATCACGCGGTCGGGCGGTGTCGCATATTAAGGCGCTTTCTCCCCGCACACTAACATTTTAATTAATTTATTTTATTTAAATATTTCTTAATCTATACATATAATAAATCTAGCGTAAGTGGGCTATGTTTGTTAGCGCAAAACGTAAAAACTACTGGTTGGAATTTGGTATGGTTTTCACAGTTGTACAGCGGATGGAACTTAAAATGGTATAGGTTATACGTTGCAAAAATACGTTATGAGCGGACGCACAAAACGCGGGCAAAGTTGCGGGCAAAAGCTGGTTTACAATAAGAAATAAAATAAATTAATAAAAATTTGAAGTGGCGCTAGTGTGCGAGGATGAAGCGCCTTAATTGTCACAAATTAATTATTTTTATTGCTTTACACATAGTACATTAACTGTTGTGAGGCTCGGGCACTCGGGTGAGGCAGCGCCCATGCGGGTGTCTCGAGCGAGGGACGTTTTAACCGCGCCTTTTGCAGCTGCATCACGAGGCTGCTCTTTATCAAGCTAGCGAATGTTGGTTGTATCCCCACTTTGGCTATCCAAACAATAGCTACCCCGGACGAGTTCCAGGCTATGGTCAGTCATTGGTTTGACAACTACAGAATGAGCATTCAGGGGGTGCTGTCCATCCACTATGCAACGAAAATCACAACGTGACAGCTTTTCCAAAAGTTCATTTGGCGAATATTCAAACTGTGGCCCTAGATGTAGTATTTCAAGTTCCAGGTGGTATTCCTGTGATATCGGTGACTTTCGTCCGTCACCTTTTATCAGTTCTATTGTTGAAAACAAAAATATTTTACGCGAAATAATTAATATAAAACTCGCGTCAGAGCGAGATTCGTCAAACGCAAGGTGCGTTTGACGAATCTCGCTCTGACTCTCCAGTGCAAAATCGAAAAATAAACAATTCACTAGACACGAAACTGCGTAATAATAATGACAGTACAATGCACTCTATATAAATTATCAGCAGTTTTGTACCAGTATGTTTTATGAAAGTTCATTTGATAAACGCGTTAAAGTTACCAAGAATAAAAATTGAATTTCCGCAATTTTTTGTCTTAAAGCAAAGTTAAGATAGGTAGAGCACTTAAGCGTCAAATTCCTTCATTATACCCGTCGCCTACAGCCCCGCTGGCAGTTGTCTCTATTTGACATCGCATCCATAACTATTTCTATTCTAAATTACATGTAAACTGGCCCAGCGGCTAGCCCTGAAAGCTTGTAAGACAGACAGAAATACAGACATACTTTCACATTTCTAATATTAGTATGGAAGTATATGGCTATATCAGCCGAGTTTAATGTTATTATGTTTCAAAATCTTGTTGAAAATAAATTCAAGGTCGAACAAAAAAGTCGAATCGAACAAAAATTCATTTCCACTTATTCATGAGTGTAGTTTTCATATTGTCACTATCTATAACACTCTGTTATCACTAGTTACATTTAATTCTATATTATGCGTTTTAACTTCATGAGTTACACAGCCGATACACGTTTATGTCTTTTCAAGAAATCGTAATATCCAATGTATCCGTAATAATATTTTGTAATAAAATGTACGGTGCATATAGTTGGTTGCTCTTGCCCAACAGTGGGACTTATCAACAGACTAATAAAATATAATGGGATTCATCATGGAATTAGTAGATACCCCGTACTTACTAAATCCATGGGATGATAACGTCATTATATCAATTAATGTTGTCTTAATGTCAAAGTCTATTTTATGTCACGATCGTCTAACCAAAATTTGAGCTTTTTCGTAAAATTAAAATTTCGTTTTAGTCAGATGGATGACCTACGTGGATTAATGTCAAATTAATGCATATCGCAATTCCGCACTCAGATCGCTGCGAATTTGAATTTTATGCAAGATTATTGCGTAAAATATGAATTTTCCCCATATTTGCAATTGGATTTACTTTTCGCACCATTCGACTTTGCTGAACGCTTTCCACTTCTTCTTCAAGGATGCAGCATTCATTGAATTCCTGCTATACGAAAGGTGATTCTGCAAACATTGGGGCGTAAATAAAACATGAGCCGTGGCGAAAAGACGGTGCGTCCTGGCGTCAAGATAGAACTCTTAATGTTTGTCGCTCAATAAGGGTCTGGTGAGGATCTGAGCATCGTCATTGCCGACGGAAGGAGGCGGCCTGTGTCGGGTCGATAGGTGGTTTAGCGCAAGCGCGAGCCTATGCCGCCATAAGGGATCCGAACTTCGTCAGTTTGCCGGTAGCCTCTGTCGCGGCGGCCGGCACTTGCGTCCGCCCGGCGCACCGGGCACGCGCGAACCATGCACACGAGAACTCGCGACGTACATCGGATCGTGCTAGTACTCTCACTCGCCGTCGCGCTTTTGCCGCACGCCGACCACGCCGCGTGAGTATCGTAATATTTATTGTTTTCGTAGAAGTTTTTTCGCCGTTAACGTCGTGATTAAATATTCATCTTGAATGTAATATTTTTTTATCTTTATTTTTTCGTCATCATTTTTTTTTCTCATCATCATTTTTTTCATCATCGTTTTTTTTTTAACGATATTTTTTTTTTACAACGTAATTCCATGTACGGTTGTGTGGCTAGGAAGCCATAGTGGTCTTGTACATTAATCTTTCAAGCCTGTAGCTCATATAGACGACGCACCTGATTTGTTTATAACACGTCCTCGATACTAATTCCTTATTATGTGCGTACACCGCAGGTGTGGAATAAGGTTGAGGGCTTTAGAAAATTGGTTTGGGACATGTCAAGTTTAAAATTAGTAATAAATTTGTGGTTTCTTAACGTGCTGTAATTTGAATTGTGGAAAACTAAACAAGTAAATACGATGACTTTTCGTGGATGATATTCGTGAATGAAGCTCAACGATTCGGCGATATCGCGACATTTTTGTATCTACATCTTGGTGAAAATCGACGATAGTGAATTCTTATGATTGATTGATGCAAATCTAAAGTTGACATTAGTTTACGAGACAAGAGCGGGATAAAAATATTTTTAGAATGAGTAGGATTTATGATGGATAGTTTTAAGATTAAGAAAGAAAATATTTGAATATTTTGACTTTTTATCTTGGGATTTTCGAGTTCGGCGGTCATTTGTTAATTTGAAACTAATTGAGAACATTGAAGTTCTTAGATCCTAAGACACAGATAAGCGAGATTATTTATATTTTTGTACATTTCGGTTATTAATGTTTTTTATTTTGGAACTTTTGTAATAATCGTGTACGAGTTGACATCTGACATGACTTATCGTTTGTAACTAATGATTAATCAGGTAATGTATAATGATTGTTTTCATGATTTTCTGTATGATTGATGCGTTTAACGAATACAGCCGAGGTAGGTCGAAGGTGTACGACTATTATAGACCCGTGAGATTCGAATGTGCTTCTTCACACGCAAGTCCTTTGCCCTCCACAGGCTTTCTTCACCAATATTTAATAAACAAACGAACTCTGTTATTTGACTTGAATGCGAAAATGGCAGATAGTTTTTCTACGGGAATACTTCACTGCAATGCTCCTAATTACAATGTCATTATGCAAATGTGCTCTCATTCAGCCTTGCCAGTATAAATCGACGAAGACAGAATTTTCACTTTAATTGAGTTTAATTTCGAAAACTATTAAGATTTAAATGAGAAAATCAAATGATATTGAAAATTTTACTTTGAAATATTCAATTTAGAAGTCTCAATGGAGCAGACAAGCTTCTTAATGATCTTGCTTCAGGGGAGGAAAATTTAAAAGGTCCTAATGCCTAATTTATTCCAAATGTCGAGTCTCCGAGGATAATATCCTTATCTTTCATGTATGTGCTTGTTAATTACCGAGGCTTACCTTGAGATCGATGCTTATTCCTCATTAATATTTACAAGCAACCGAGGAGCTCAATTTAACTAATTAAATTGATGTAAAATGGATTTTATGGTAGCGAAGTTTAATATTATGGTAATGATGTTAAGTACAAGCAATATTTACTTTATAAATATGATGCGGGATAACGTTTCTAAGGTGTTCGATTAAATTGAGCACTTGGTGTTCTTTTAATATTTTTAAGACAACCTGATTATTATGAGGAGGTATTCGATTTACTACAAAGGCTAAAATATCTGGATGATTTCAAAAAGGTTACAGGTTGAAAGTGGCTTCATCAGCACGAGATAGTTCTGAATGGCAATTCGATGATGATGATCCGATCTACAGAAAACTATGCTCTCTTTTATCTGAGCGTTTTCCCGGTTTCTTCCTCAGCCGTTTAGCGTCGGAGCCCAGGATCCGCTAATATAAAACAGAAAATTACTCTCTCTCTATTCCGTAAGTTTCCGGTTGCATTCGGAGCTGTGACACCAGGAAACCCGAAAAAAATAAAAGGAAGACATTAAAATTCACAATTACACAGGTCTACTGTCAGCCTTGACAATGGTAAAATCATCGATGGAGCTATAAATGTAAAATGTGATGTGATAAAATGGACATTTAAACCCGTTGCAATCTTCCCTAAGTAACAAATAGCGTGCTGGTAAATGCCTTAATAAGCCTTAAATTTTCGCTATTAGGCACCTGACCTGCACTTTAATAGGTAAACTATTCGATAAACACCCACTTAATAGCATGTACGCTGTACATTTATAAAGTAGGTCACATATGAAAACGCAATTCACGTTGTCCGATAGAAAAGAAATCAACGCGCTGTTTCATTTACATGTTTGAAACTGAACGATTTTTGGAATTGTTCTAATAAAATATAGTAATTAAGGCGCTTTGTGCCAACATATTAGCATCACCTCACATTTTTATCAACTTCTTTTATATCTTGGCGACATATAAAAAAAAAATGCCACACTTCATAATAGAATTTAAGTAGTTTTCTGTTACACAATGTCGACTTAAAACGAAAAGGGGGACGACATTGCATTATATAAAACTGTAACTATAATACTATTTTTTTTATTATAATACTAAAATTCTTTATCTATAGTGCGATATTATCTGTTTTTCGCCAAGTTATAAGATTTATTGATAAGAATGAGATGGAGACGCTAGCGTGCATGCACAAAGCGCCACAATGAACTACCTTGTATAGGTAGTTCATTATGGCGCATATAAGATATTTTAAATGACGTCTACGAACCGGTGCAAATGCGCCGGTCAAAAGGTTCCCTATTTTTGTGCATACAATTTTATGCCATATTTTAACATGGCATACTTTTATTTATCATAATAATAGGTAGTAGTAACGTACGATATTAATTTGGCATAAGGTTTTAGGCACAATTTTTTTACGCATACCTGCCATAAGTATAACAATTTTTAAGCATAATATTCTAATGCATATTGGCGGCCTATGGGTGGCCTAAGGGCCATCCCGCAGCACCCTAAACCTACACTATAGCTTTATGCAAATGAAAATTATGGTAAAATACATTACCCTAAACTGTAATTTTACTAATTGAAAAGGTATGCCAAAAAACTAGTATGTGAAAATATTATATTGTTGAACTGGTTATGCTAAATTAAAATAGGAGAAAAAATGTATAAGAAAAAAAGGATCCCCGATCAAATAACTGTTAATCTATTGTCTCCATTCTCCACTATCGACGGGCAAGACGACGACTGAATTGGCAAACATTTACGAGGTGGCGGTAGAAGAAGGATAAAGATGACGAAAATTTCCAGACGTGTGAAGAGTATTTTCAGTCAAATTTTGTTAAAAAAAAAACATCAAGGCTTTACGAAATAAATTATTTTACTACATTCTATATATTCATTCATTTTACTACACTCTATTCACTCGTACCTATGCGATATATGGAATCAAGCAATAGATTAGATTATCTGCAGACAAGGACTAGTATTGTTGTATATAATTGTATTTAACAAGACCTCGCGAAAACAATATTTTCACAAAATTATGAATATTTCAAAAACGACTGAACCGATTTTGATGCCCCACGAACTTAAAAATTCTTTTGATAGATCCTACATACCTTTTAAATTTCATCAAAATCAGACCAACAGTTCGTAAGTTTTTTAAGACCAACAGTTTCGCGTTACAAACTTACATACGTACAAAAATTTATTTTTGAGTAGAATGTTAGACTTCGCTCGCTTCACTCGCTCGGTCAATTATAATTAAAGACATTAAAATATATCTTTAATTATAATTACAAGAAAAATACATAATAGAATCTATTGGCCACAGAACCGTCAGCTGCGCATACTATTTTAGACTCAAGGTAATTTCTTCAAAATCGGCCCAACCCTTAAAGCGTGCCAGACAAACTTATAATATGACATGAATACAGAAAGTGCAAGTGCGTAGTAAAATAGATGTCCGATTATTTTCATGGTACCTAACATGTTTCTATTTTTTATCCAAATCCTATATGCAAAGGCACATTAGTATGTACAATAGTATGTACACACATCTTTTATTAGACCAATATAACAAAGTCTATGGAAACAGTTGTATACATATCAATGCGTGTGACTGTACATTATTATTAAACACGCGATCAACGTTAGGCATTAAATGCGAGACGCCATAAAATATGACTCTTTAACATTTTCATGAAAATATTATTCTAGCGTAAAAACTGTTAAAAGCAAAATCCTTTCTTAAACTTTCAATGCCTTTCCTGAAGGTTACGCGCAAAATTCTATAAACAATATAAAGCTCCGCTTTCTTATTCAATTCAATATAAAATGATCTTCAAAGTCGACTTCAAGTTTATAGAAAGTAAAACCTTAACGCTGTACAATAAACAGGAAAATTGTTGAATTTACGTTCACCTAGAATGCAAGGTATTTCCTCGCCGAGATGGTTTCCGAGAAATAACAAAGCTTTCACTTTCAAGAAAACTATATTTACAAGTAGGTATTCTAGACGTAATGTTTGTAAACATTGCCATCAATCTTTGTTTACCAACTTGATTTCAATGTAACCGTAGATTTTGTGAGGTTCTTTTTTTAATGTTTAAAATATTTATATTTGTACATTATTGTAATTATTGCTGATTACAATTATTTTTATTGATAATATTTACAAAAATGAGCACGCATCTAGGTGAGCTCAATGACAGTTGGTGGTCTCCAAGCGTGCCTTCCGCAGTACGTAAGAAAATATACTGTTTTCAATCTTTTATATAGAGTTAGTTTAACTCTAGTCCAATCGCGATTTAGATATGAAGTGGTCCATACCTTCTTTGGATATCATATATAAGTTGACTAAATAAAAAAATCCTTGACAGCAATCATGGATGACGTCCGATAAGCGAAAAAACACATCATCTTCAGTTTGAAGGGGCATTACAATCTTGAACATATAGGAGCTCGCTCAGATGAGAACGAAAGATTCTAATACAATTATTTTTATTGATAATATTTACGAAAATGAGCACGCATCTAGGTGAGCTCAATGACAGTTGGTGGTCTCCAATCGTGCCTTCCGAAGTACGGAGTAGAACCATCCAAGACGAGTGAAACATCACGCTATGTTATGTGTACTAATAAACATGGTGTCACAATGATGAAAAATTTTTTTTTCTTGTTCATCCAGTCCATTTGACCACGACGATGACTCCTGTAGCCTAATTTTCACCATGTTGGAGTGCTACACTGGAGGTCACAGGTTCTAACACGGTTAGGTTATGATAGAAAATTATTTTTTTCAGGTTGACATGGGCCTTGGATAACCATCCAATAGAGATCCATCCATCCATCCATTAGATAGATTAACCAATCTATCTAACTTAATCTATATGATTCGTCCAAATAATGTATTTAATTATTATTATACTTTATTATCTTTTTCTGCTTCTCCTAATGGCAAACTGGGAGATAATTAAAGTTAGCCATTAAGTTGTGAAATTAGCATTACTTGGAACAATAAAGATGAATAATATAGTATTTGATACAAAGGTACTCGAAGTGTTAACACTATTGTATGTTATAATTAGGTTTGCCTTCCTCCCGAATCTCGGAAACTTGTTATGTTTAACAAAGCAAATTAGCTATGTACATAGGAGCTCCCACAAGATATAGAAATATTTCGATGATAAATATTAAAACGGGAACACTAATTTCATATTAAAAGGGCGGGAATCAACAGGAGCTTTGATAAACTATGTTATGCTCTGATAACTGTAGCTAAGTTTCAAACAACCAATAGAATTCCGTTAGTCGCGCGCGGCACTGCCCACCGGAGGCGACCAAAACCAATAGGATTTCATAAATTTTAACAAAGGAAATTCTATCTGTTGTTAGATATTGAGCTTCAGTTGGCACAGCATCCTTTTATTAGTCGATTTTGATAGAGTGGTCGTGATTATGGGTCAGTCTATTCTGGTTTCATTCTGCTGATTATTTTTGCTGCTTTTTTGATGCCTGTCTATTTATTTCGGTCTGTGGCTTTTCATGAAAATTCAATTTCTGGGAATGTGATACTTCATTTTAATGACAGCTAGCCATCTGGTAGGTGATCGACCATGTGCCCACTTACTTTCAATGCCCCTCGATAAGTAGACGCTCCAACGTTTTACGGGTGAATGTCCGAAGAATTTCAATATTGGTAATTACGAATACCATTTAAAACGTATGTAATTAATACTTGGGTAAGTATATAATATTAAATAAAAATATACTGTTTTCCATCTTTCATATAGAGTTAGTTTAGTCTCTCTCTCTAGTCCAATCGCGATTTAGATATGAAGTGGTCCATACCTTCTTTGGATGTCATATATAAGTTGACTAAATAAAAAAAAACCTTGACAGCAATCATGGATGACGTCCGATAAGCGAAAAAACACATCATCTTCAGTTTGAAGGGGCATTACAATCTTGAAGATATAGGAGCTCGCTCAGATGAGAACGAAAGATTCTAATAACCGTTTGCTATCTCCCTCTTCGTATATTTAGCTATAAACATACGTTTATGAAACTCAATTTTATCGATTCGAGTTGAGATTTTTTTGTGTTCTGATCTGACCTTCCAATAGAAGATATGAGTAATTTATTCGTCTAGGGGAGGTAGTCGAATCAACAATAATAACATCGCTAAATTGGGTGTCGAAATATCTATTATTTCGACACCCAATTTAGCAATAAATATAACCATTTTCCCAAATAAAATAAAGTAATTTTTCCAAGAAGAAATCGTAAGGAGCTTAAGCAAACATTTTATCGAGTAAATATAGGACTTTTAAGCAATAAAACATCTTCAACATCATTGGGCTTTCACTCATAACTCACTTCATAATTCTTTCTCGGAAAACAAACCTACTTCAATCAAATCGCTAAGCGATTTCTGAATGATTTATTTTCAAAGCTTATATTTGATGTTTGCCGTCATATTGAATTTATTAGTCTCATAAGTCATATTATTTTTAAATATTCTCTTCGCTCGGGAAAGGTCTCGGTTAAAATAAGATATTCTGAGCGGCTTTTAAGGTTAAAACCATACAAGTATGAAATTAAATGTCACGTCTATCTATTTAATAACAAATGTCTATTTACACATTTAATCGATTGACATTCATTCGAATAATGTAATGACGATAACTGATATCGCGGTGAATAAAATTGTTCAATTACTTGTCATAAAGGACATATATAACTACCTACTCACTAATGTATTCACATTATTATTATCTACTCTATCCATTATGTTATTATCTACTAGTCAACCATTAAACTAAAATATAGACATATCAGGCAACATAATCTAAACAATCTGAAACCGTGCTCCATCGATCATAAAAGTAATCTAAACACCATTTCAAATCGAATGAAAATGTCCGAACAAAATAATAAAACTGAAATGCGAATCTGCATCGTAAATATTATGCAATCGTTTCTGAAATAGGACGAAGGTCAATGTCGATGGCCAAGGTGAAACTAGTACAGCATTGACTCGTACGTGGAGTTTACAAACAGTTTGCAGTTGACAGGAGTTCGACCGCTGCGCCGGTGCTTGCACAAAATAGTGTAAAAAGTGGCTCGCCGCGTTTGCCTCGTCGTATTTCATATTTCTAACGTAAATTCTATTAAAGCGAGCTTGTTTGTGGGATAGACAATTTTATGTAGGCATTTTTTTTTCGGATTAAGTAATAATTTACTTAATCAAAAAAAATTGTATTCCTAAAACGTTGTATTTAGTTAAAAATTGTATTTAGTTAAAAATTGTATTTAGTTAAAAATTGTATTTAGTTTTAAAAGTTATTTTGTAAATGATTGTTATGGATTATTTAAATAATATTAATTATTTGAGTAATTAATATTATTGAAGTAATCATTATTAAAATAATAATAAATGCTTCTTTGTTTTATCTCAATGTTTTTCGAGTCTCTTCCGCGGCCATAGATCATCAGAGCTCAGGGTCCGCTAACCACAAAAAATAAATAATAAGAAAAGATAAATGCTTACACAGTGTCTACATTCTAGTAGAATCAAATTTATGATATGCAAGGAACAGTAATTTTCCCGGGATGTCAGTTACCCTATGTCTTTCTCCATACTTCAAATTATGTATGTATGACAAATTTCAAGAAGATTGGTTGAGTAGATAGAGCGCGAAGAGGTAACAAGCAAATAAATAGACAAACAAATAAACAGACAAACAAATATAATATTAGTTAGGATTGTTATTTTAAAAATTCTCTATACATAATTATTCTTGATCTTGTATGACAAGGGTTGGACTATTTGTAATTTGTTACAAAAAATAGGATTATTCTATTACATTAGGTTCATAACCTGTAATAGTATACCAACAATGTGTGAAATAAATCAATAAATATTTTAATGTAAAAATAATAATTAATTATTGGATAAATATAGTGAAAAATTAAGTTGGCAGGCCTCGTCATACAAAAAAATGGCCATATATTACTAATCCAATTCTACTGCAAATATTATATAATTATACAATTAAACAAACATAAAAACAACAGGAGCTAAGTAATAGCCGTTACATTACAACAAACATTTCAAACAAACATAAAAAATAATAATTAAAAGAGACTAAAAAGTACTAAAAATAAAATTCTATTCGTACATTTTCCACAACAATTTTGTAATATTGTTATCCTATTTGAGGCGGCTCAAACAATGGCGGAGTCAGAGCTTGTACGAAAAGACCAAAATACATTGTTCGAAAAATTCACTCGCTGATAGTGGCGAGCGACTACTTTGTATTTTAAAACCCTATTGTGTTTCGTCAACGAGTGACGACTTTTGCAAACGATTCGCTATAAATTTTATTTGAAAATAGAAATATTTTCTTTATACAATCGCTCTTCGACGTTGTACAGTGAAGTGTCGTTATGCGATAAGTTTTTCTTTGTTCAATAAAGTAGAAGCGAAATGAGCGTTTCTTTTGACGTGATTTTATTTAACTTGCCAGTTTTATTATTCTTTTTTGATCAACTTCCTTTTGTCCTGACGATAATCGGAGATTTCTGAGTGTCATACAGACAGTTACAATGACAACGTATTATTATAAAAATAAACTAATAGAACGGACGGAACACGAGTCACGCGTTTATATTACAATATCTCTCTAACAACATTATGCTTGTATAAAAAAAAAAAAAAAACATTTATTAGATCTGAGCTTTCGGTACATTTATTAGTTACCATTTTAGTCAAATCCAAAATATAGTGCTTATAAACAGCACAGCTTCAATATTGTAGCAATATTCTATGATCTTCAAAATGTAGCTAACTAAAATTGTCTTTGTAAAAAAATGTTTTCAAACAGATTGAATTATCAAGTATCCAATGTAAACAAGCGATTTAATATAGCTGTAATTACGTGACTTAATTCATTTTTCATCCTTATCTACACGAAGGCTGTGAGTCTGTTCTCATTTCCCGTTGATACGAAACAAAGGTTCTACGTCCGACAACCATTGTAGAAATCTAAGTCTCACGGGACAGTGATCAGCGATCTATCGGAATCACACGAGCAAAGAAAATCTAAGGAGAATGATATATACAGTTTTTCTTATGAATCTTTTAACAAGCTATTATATGATATACTGTTTGATGTTGTCCCTGAGAGCAGTTATTTTTTATTTCAATAAGAATTTGTCAAAAGAACTTGCAACTATTGGCTCTGTCTACTCCACAAGGGATATGAATATGATACTGTACTCAAATCTGTATCTTTAAGAATGATAAGAAGCCATATCGATACTTATACAATAAGGTAATAAATGCGAAAGTCTGACAACTGGGCCAATTTTGACGGAACTTTGCACAGATAATGCTTAGTTATTGACCCAAGGTCAAAGAAACTCTACCGTGGGTGGGGCTGCGTGCTACATTCGTAATTTATTGATGCTAGTGTTAGGTTTCTAATTACCTTAATCATTAATTATTTACTTTTTACCTAGTCAAAATCTATCTGACTAAAATTTACAAAAATAATATGATGGATGGAATAATTTAAGGTAAATAACGATCATATAATTTTTGAAGTGTTTTAAATTTATATATTTCTCTGCTACAAAGTAATAGTTAATAACAGTTGATATTAAGAAAGTACCTTCAGCAATGCAGTCCTAAATGTCTATCGCATTGCAGTAAACTAGTTTCATTTTTATTTCAATAAATACCGCATACAGCGCTCTTATTATTTCAACCGAGATACAGACATAAAGGCACATAGAAAATAACGGTCTCAATATACAGCCTTAGTTTGGAGTTAATGAAACGTTACATACTTTGAGCTTGAGGCGGTAATCGGCTTTCATCTCGTGGGTCACCGATCTTCACCTATGCTACACGGTGGGTGTATGCGACTGTGCACTGCGACAGCGCCAGGGATTATCATAAAGGTCAGATGATTACACTGAAAGTAGACTCTCTCGTAACTTATACAGTATCACGCCTTTATTATTTAGATATACAGAGCCAAGAGCTTCGAATACCAACTTCAATTGTATTTATTAAATACCAAGTAATTATATTATATCATGTTTATATCTCTATACGTATAGAGATAATGATTATTGTTTTCTTATAGGTATAGTTTTTGTTTTTTCTCAATGTTTTCTTTATGGATATACTATGATCATATAAGCTTTCTCAAAAAATCTAAATATGTATTTTGTTTCATAGTACATGTTTTTTTTATATTTATGACAAATACTTATTTAAAGCCTCCTATTTTTTATTATCTATTAATTATGATCACAGAGACATGTAATGAGCAACTGAATTTTGTTATAAAATATAATATGTTTTACGTAATAGTTCACTTTTTTGACTGGCATAATGTTAAGTAATATGTTTGTAGATGCTATATTCTTAATGCCTTTAACCTTTATTTTTTTTGCATTTAACTTAGTGGAGTGAATTTGATATTTAAATTTATGATCTTTCGCGATACTTTCCCAGACAGAGAGAACCCAAAGAGATTGTAAAATGTTATTATGCGGGTTTAATAAAAAGTAACCATGCCTTAGTAACATAGAAAATTTCATAGCAATGCCTAAGTATTGCTTGTAAAAAGTTAATAAAATCTACTATAATTAAACTAATGTCATTACAGAAGATTTTATTAACTTTTTTCATTTAATCGACTCTCCTGTAAACCTATCGTTTTCGAGCTGGCGTAGTGTTCATTGGAGCGATCGATTTCACATCTCCTTCATTTTAGGAAACATTCGCAAGCGATATATCTGTCTCTTTCATTCTATCGTGCTATCTCGTTCACATTGGTGCAGAGAGAGGCGGTTACTGGGCTTTTGCCAAATGTGGTACCGGCTGATATTGTATTCCTGTTGGCCCCAATATTCTGTTCTAATTTATATGATCTGCGAGTATTTTTTATTCGTATTGGCTTCACTAAGAATTATTTGCTTCTTTGCTGATCTTTTTAGTTAAAGTCAATCAAGGGAAAGGGCTATAAACTAGTAGCAATACTATGCCTGCATCATCATATTATGTGATAAGAATTTGTATCGTTTCTTTGTAGTAACTTAAAAATATTAGAATTGATTTTATTATTATTGGTTCTGAACTTTGCGTTTGAATATTTCGTATGAGAAAAGTGTGCTAATGGTATTATAGATTAAATTTTACTTATGTTCCAAAATTCATCAGAGCACATTCAGAAGTGTTTCGTGATTGAGTGAATAATAATATTATCATTAGTAGGACTAACCGCCTTTGTAACGTGTAACGCATATCCTTTAAGCGTCTTAAAATGCAGTCAGCAATAATTGTTCGATGTTATTAACATCACCTGAATAATTTATATAAACGTTGTCTCGTCATTTTCATTGACCAGTACAAATTACTTCCGGAGAAGGAAAATGCGGAGTGGAAACTTTCATACTAGCCTTTTGTTCAATAGTGTTTAATGTTGTTGTCGCAACTTTACGGTCGTTAAATCATTAGGGAAATATCGTCAGCTTCGTTTCAAACAAGTTTCCGCATAATAGAGTAGTTTACAAAGTCAGAGAATTGTAAAAAATATGTATAATCTAGATAAAAATAGAAATATTTAGGATCATTGTGATAATTCCTAGACTGTTATGCAGCTGGATCATGTTACGATCATTTAAAGTTAGTTGAAGAGTCAATTTTCAAAAAGTATAAAAACAATTATAAAATATTAGCAATTATAAAAACATAATATTTAATATTGCTGTCGAACAATCATAGCTTTCTTTGCAAAAATTTCACCAAGTTGTGACGTTACTTGTGTCATTTAGTATTGAACTTGGATGAGTCCAAAAATGTAAGATTTTATTTTTTCCATATTTTTGAAAACGTTGTCATTATCACATGAAATTTATCACTTGTGTTTCTATTAATATAAAGGCCTTTCATTAGTCATAAAAACAAAAATTTGACAATTAATTTATTTAAGTTCTCCAAAGAAATATTTGTTACTTCCAGTTTATGTATAAAAGCTCGATTGTATTATGTAGGTACTAAACAATTTTTTTATTTTGCATACCGCATGAAGTAAAATGTATTAGAAATATTGTGTAAATGTAACACCTTATGTACTTATATTTTATACAAATAAATAATATTGATTGATTGTTTATGATTGTAACCCACCTGTTTAACCTGTTTAAAATTCGGTCCTTTATATTAGAGCACTTACGTACTAATAGTACATTGTTCATCACGGGTGACACAGCGAGCTGGCTATTAAAGGATTTAAATCGGCAGTACCACTGGTAATTAATATCGTACTTGCGATATATTTAATTAATATCCATGGGGATACATGATCAATCCATCGCTTTATCGGATCGTTATTGACAACCGTGCGGGGTAAATCCTCCAATATGCGGCCAATAGGAAAGTTTTGACGCGAAAAATTTTTCATAAATGTTTATTCTTGAGTGGACTGATCGAGTTTACAAAAGTAATTTCTTTCGTGCAGGTAATTCCGCTTTCTCAACCTAGTAACCTAGTTTTAACACCTTTTAGGCCTCGAATACAATGAACGAGAAAATTAAATGTATCAGGGTTTATCTCATTTAGTTCAATTGTTTTTTTAACCAGATTAGATTTTAATGCTGATGAGGTTGAAGGTTTCTCGGTGTAAAAAAAAAACAATTCTTATCAATACACATTTTTGGAATTAGCCCCCGATCAACGATTTTTACGAGCCGGGTTAAAATCTCCTGTCAATATTTGAGAAGAAAATCATAAAACCGACGAATGCATAATACAAAAATAATGTAGGAATTCGATTATTACTTCGATTACTTCATAAAAACATATGAAATTGTAGGAAAAAGGTCTTAGTATTTGGCGCCGACATGAAACGTTAGCGTTTTATATGCATATATGCATCGTAGTATACGCTGCATATTGTTTAGGTAACAGCCAATAAGGAATAAAAGTTTTTATTCTGCCGCCGCCAGCCTAATTTTCATTGCGGACTTTACTCAAAAAATTGTCAAATTCTAAAAACAACAAACATTCAAATAACATGACGAAAATAATTTTCAACTTCTGATTATTGCCATTTCAGCTATTTTAAGATCAGCTATAAATAAAAAGTTTTTTATTTTTGTTAGTTACATTAGTTGCCCTGACATTTTTAACTTTTGAAGATATGATTGTGATTTTACGAATCTCTCTCACTCTCTCTTTTTATTATCTCCACTTGTTTTCGCTTTTTTAGGGACTATGATGTCGTGAAGCTTAAGCAACGTATGTAATATATCAATAAAAGTTTGTAGATTCGGCTGTTTATAATCGGCTGCCAGCCTAACGTAACCTAGTCAAAGCTACGAGTCTCTTCGTCGCTTGGTTCGATATCCACAGAGGAAATGGGATGGTGTTATTTTAGGCCGGAATCACACCCCGTTTTCCTACGTGGACTGTATAATGTGTATTATAACATGTATGTTAAAATAAATTAATTCAATAGAATTTGACAAATAAAATTTTAGGTGAAGTTCCAAAGCGTCAATCATTCTTTTGTAACAATCGGAAAGATGTTAGAACATTCCTATTATAAAAATATTACTAATCTAATATCGATTTTGAAGTAAATCGTATCGAAATGAAATTCAAATATCGTTCACAGAAATTGATCTATCTAAGATTGACTAGTCTATTTTCGACCTCGCAAACAGATATAACCGATATGTATACAAATTGCCAATTCCGTTTCGCCCATCCTGTCGCCGAGATAAATCGTGTTACGTGGTCGAGAGAAATTAACGTTGATAGCGGGATGACACCCAGACTCGGTCGGATTATAGCGAACCGAGCTGTGGAACCACACCGGTATATTTGTACGCTGACAGAATAGGAAATAGATAATGCAAAATATTAGATAATGTAAAACAGAGATTTATAATTATTCTTTTGCCATATAATGGATGGCAATGGTATTCTACAAATATAATAGTAGATATGAACTTTAGGTAGTGCCGATTTATTCAATTGGATTTGAAGACTTTGTAATTATAATAATTATAGATTTTTCAAAGCCATTTTATTTACTTTAGAGCAAATATATATAGGTATAATATAAATATATATGTATATACTTATAATTATATAATGGAATATTATGATTTTATTTTTGAAATGACAATTACATAAATTACTAATAACGAATGAACGGTACAAACAAGAGATATAGATGTTGGATGATTATCAAAATAGAAATTTACACAAAATGGTGGTGAGTAAAGTTTATTATCTATTTATCTATTATCATTTATTACACATTACATCACTCTAAAATTTTATGAAAGTGGTCATCTAACACTAATAAAATTATTCGGATAAATTACAATTGAGACAAAAAGGGAGGTGTGTCCTGTGAAGCTATGGTCATGTACAATTAATGTAATGTACAATTTAATTTCTTATCATTTGTAAATTCTATTTATAATTTAAAATTTGCATGCCTTGCCATAAGGTGGAATACAAGTAGCTTATACGAAATTGTAACACCTTTATACTGTATTCTAGCAAATAAATATTGATAGATTGATAAAAAGAAAATGAAATTATTTTTACCTCTCCCATACAAATTGCAGAAATCAATTTATATGAGAAGGTACAGAAGGTCGAAAAATCGCATTCTTTTTTCGTTATACGTACAATTTTCAAAACAAATTTATAAACATATTGCAAAATCCTGGCCAGCGGCGACCTATCGTATATGGGAAAAGAAATTATAATAATTATATCACTTGGAGAGATAAAATTTAATTTTCACTTCTCTTGCTCGAAAGTTAAGTGCTTAATTTTGCTTTCATATAGGCGACATACATTTCGATTTCATGATCTAGAACGTAAAGCAATTTATTTTTCTTTATATTTTATAGCGTCACAATTGTATTATTGACATAATTTAAAAAGTTTTTTATAAATTGTATGTAATGATAGAATTATTAGTAGCCGCGGTAGAAAAGATTGATATATACATCAATTACAGTAATATAGGTAGTCAATATTAAAGTGGATTTAGCAACACAGCTTTGTTGCTTTGTTAAGTTTTTGATTATGTTTAGTTAGTTAAATAATTTAAATAACTAAACATAATCAAAAACTTCAAGAATTCAAGAAATTATAAACTTCAAAAGATCAATTATTGATCTTTTAAAGTTTATAATTTCTTGAATTCTCGTTTAATCTAACACAATTATAAAGTTTCAATCTGGTATTGTACTACATAGATCGCTCAGGTTAACTCGAGTCGATTGTCTACCAAAATCAATGTTCAAGTTACATAATAAATACCCGATAACAATGGACGGTTATTTCGTGTATTCGCCTCCATTTCGACAACTTTGTGAATTATTTCGAGCGCCAGAGCTGTAATAAGTTATGAAACAATGCCAACGTAATGAAATACGAAATGTAAATGACTTGAGCATTTGACTGGCATCTACTTACCTTCAAATTTATTAATAAATTGAGCGACGGTGGAGCTTTTATCGCTTTTTACCAAATTGACATTTGTTTTTATATAAAAGTTTTTAACTGAAATATCTGGCGCCGCTAGGGCCTCGTTTAGCGTAAGAAAGCCAATACATACAATTCAATATTTTTTGAACCACCTGCCGGACGTCAGTCCTCGTTGGGAATGCTATTGTTGCCTCAGCTACCTAGGCCTTGTGTCCCTTAGTCGTCTCATACGACAACTACGGGAGGATATGCAGCGTTCCCATTCAAGGGCGGAACCACATGCAACACGACGTAAAAATGTATCCAACTTTGTTGAATGACCGTTTATTCTACATGACAGGTGAAAATAAAACACAATATGTTTTCAAAGTTAGCTAGCTAGTATGCCTCTAGTGCTACAACCACACAATAATAGTTTCAAGCGTGATATTTTCACGCCATATAAAAAACTAAAGCCTTTTAGAAGTTAACTTCAAAAGAAAAGCGGCCTTTTATAAAAAAATTACAGAACAATTTCCATACACAATTTCCAACAACGAAGTTAACAATCTGTAAAATAGTCCACGAGTAGGTACGTGAGAGCGGACGGAATAAATGGTTTTATCTTTCTTTTCTATAGCGCCAAGTGAACAATGTTTTTATTTTTGTTCGAATGCTGCTAGCTATTGCAGTAACAACTATCGAAAAAGTTTCCCTTTCACTTTTTAGTACTTCAATAACTTTTATGATATAAAAAGAAATACTGAAATTTTTTAGACATGAGGCCCAGCTAGATCCATTTTCCCCCGTAATCTTCTATATTTCGAACTTCAAGGTAATCATTAAGATAGAAGTGCATAAAAAATATTTATATTAATTATACATGACTGGTGAAAATAAATAATAACGATATTATACAAAAAACTATCTACGCCCCGGGGCTTTGCATCCATGAGAATTTCGGGATAAACAGTACTCTATGTGTTATTCCAGGTTATTTTCTATCCATGTACCAAATTTCATAACAATCGGTCCAGTAATTAATGCGTGAAGAATTAACAAACAAACAAACTTACTTTCACATTTATAATGTTATTTTGGAGTAGGTAATATTAGTTTGGATTGGATTGTGACAAAAGTACTTTTTACGAATGATATAATAAACACAATGTAAATGTGACGAACGAATCAACTGAGATTGTGTTAATATTACATGTAATTTTAACACAATCTCAGTTGATTGTCATCACTAATTAATCGGTGTTAGATTTAGGCCATTCGATCTGCCGCAGTTAACCCCAAATGTGTTTAATCAGTTCAGGTTCAGGTGTTTGTAAAATGACACACATTGTTTGTTGGGGCCTCCGAACCGAGGTCGGCTTTGTGCTATTAGATTCGGTCTTACCTTTGAGGCAGCTAAGGTTACACAGATTGGATATACCAGCATTTGTAAATTACAAACTAGAAAGCATATACGTTTGTGTTTTAAATGTTTATTTGTATGTTAAATAAATTGTGGTCAGTTTTCTTTCTGTCTAGTTTTATTTTAATTTACTAAGTCGTAAACAAAATGTATAAAACTTACATATCTTACTTAACTTACATCTTGATTTCGCGAAGAGTATTATAATTTACATATGAAACATTATGTACATATGCAAATTATTTAGACTGAGAACAAAACGGCGGGACTAGAAAAAATTCAGTGTTTCTGGAAGAAATTTGCCATTTCTCTAGAAGAGAATGAGACATAACAACAATTTAATCTATATATATATATATAAATCTTTCATTACTGAATTACTGACTGACTAACAACGTACAGACGAAACTACTGGGCGTAGAAAGCTGAAATTCGGTGTGTAGGTTCCTAGGAGAGTGAAGGGGAGCACTAAGTAGGGATTTCTATTCACATTCTCAGGATTTTTATTCACATACGGAATTGTGGGCAAAAGCTATATAATATTGCTAAAACTTTGCCAGTACTATTACGGTCAGTGCATTCAACTTGACGGTAACTCATATTCTGTTCATAAGAGGTACAAAGCAGCAGTAAAAAGATAACTATATTATTTTAACTTTGTTTCGAGAGCAATTGCGATAATTGGGGATTGAAAAACTTCAATTTTATTATATTATACTACTTTTTAGGCGGCTGGCAATACTTGAACTTTTTTATTAAATTGATAGCTCCGTATTTAATAATAGTAAATAAATAAAAGTGCATAAAACTCTCTAAATATAAGTATAAAATATTTCAATTAATTTTGCGAATGTGTTTGCATGTATACATAAATACCAAAAACAAATTCACCGATACCAAAATTACGATAACAAAAGCTATTTTTTCGACAAATAGTGTAGTAAATTAATGTATATGGTTTCCGGTCCAGTTTTTTTTACATAGGCAATTATTTTCTATTACACAAGCTTTGAACATCTATTTTATATATTTATTCATTCACTTTGATAAAATATGAAGTAGCTAGTTTGTCTATAAGGTTAGGGCAGTTGGTTTTAATTGCTCGAAATTCAAAATATTGGTTCTTTTCAGTCCCTACTTTGTTAAAAATACCCTCCTGCTAACTAACTGCTCGTTAACTGGAAATCAACCTAGTGATAGCCCTGTTAAAAGTGAAAATCGATAAAGAGAAAAGGGAATACCAACTTTTGAAAAGGAAGGAGAAGGAACAGCCTTTCGTTTCCTATAAAAATACTCAGCTTAAATGTGAGCTGTCAGATAATAAAATACAAAGTGATACATTAATTGAGCAACTAACCACCTCGAGTTAGAGGAAAAATGGTTTTCAACGAATACAAATCAATCTTTCTTATAAATAATAATTTATTCAAAAGCGTCGAAAACCATTCCTTTTCATTACTGAAAAGCCTACATAAAACTCGTGCTAATGGAAGTAAGATTAGCTGATGCTAGTGTGCAGACATTTGTGAGATTAAAAAGCGCATCTAATCATGGGAGTGCAGCATCGTATTCTGTATAGAACAACTCTTCAACCGTCACGAACAGCGTTTCTTGAAAAGATATGGCAGTAGATAGGTATACCTATATGAATCTGGGTGTGTTCGCATCAAAACATCAGATGAGCCTATGAATAGATTGAAAAAACATTTTTCAAAACACATTAATTTTGCAAGAACCATTTCGACATAAAAACTTATAGGTAGACTCTATAACGGAGTTCCATTAAAACATAATTAAGATAAAATAGTATTTGTATGATATTTGAATACCTATAGTGGTTTTACTATAAATAAATAATCGGAAATGTGTGTTACGTTAAAAAGAGAAAACTTAGATAAAGCTTAGTGTTTGTTTGTTTTTATTTTACTCAAGAATGGATCCATATAGGTAGTATAAGTGTAATCTTTTGATTCGACATAATTGGTAAATTATAGATGGGCTATTCTATGGGGCCACGAGCAACTAGTGCTATTATAAAAGTTTAAAAAGGTCGCAATTGTCTTACATTCGTCTAGGCGGGGGAGGTAATTAATCTGCATTAATTATAAGATTACGTTGTTGAATTTTTAAAATCGCCATCTAATACAAATGAATCTAGGTAGAGTCAGCTTTCTGGAGTCGCACAAACTAAGTAGTTAATTAAGTAAGCGCTAAATGAACGTGCGTATTCATTTCCTTGTACATTACTAGGTTATTGTCTCCTCGCATCAACTTTATGTACTTACTTTCTACGTACACAATTTGTGAAGTAAATGAATAACTACAAATTACGCCATTTTTTTAGCTACGAAGTTTTGCGTGTACGATAAAAGAGATTTCACGTGTTTAAATGGCATTCAAATTTATCCTGCGTATGACATTAGGTTCGAATAAATAGCTTTTATACATGTCACATAAAAGCCTGAAATAGAGACGAGAAAAAATAAACATTTATGAATATAT
Source organism: Plodia interpunctella (assembly GCF_027563975.2). NCBI lineage: Eukaryota > Metazoa > Arthropoda > Insecta > Lepidoptera > Pyralidae > Plodia > Plodia interpunctella. The sequence goes on along the minus strand of NC_071324.2, from coordinate 8,803,210 downwards.
CTCAAAGTTTTACTTTTGTTTTATTGACTGATGAAATGTTGTGTATAGAGGATTCTAATTCGACCAACTAATTTCCAAGCATCTTAGTTCGTCTAGCTCGCTATTGTATTTTACTTGCACCTAATTATGAAAAATAAATGTATACCTTAATATTTCGATACAAAAATTTAACCCTTTAAGACGATCTGAATCTAGGTATCTATTGAAAGGTAAGGAGGCGCAGAGTGGTCCTCAATACGCGAGCCCTCGACTTTGTGGAAACCCACTTTTTCTTCGAGCCTTAAGAGTCCCTCAATTGCCGTTCTTGAACTGCCTTGTAAAGGCGTCGTTTTCCCATTATGGCGAATAAGTTTGATGATGAACAGTTTAATTCGAAGACGAAATGAAGGTGCCCTTTTTATTGTTGAGTACAAATTATCATGTTTGTGAGGGTGTATGACACACTTACAACATCGTAATATTTTTAACTATTGCTTTAAACATCAAAGTTTTTGTGATTATTTAGCTCAGCTCGCATTTTCTGTGATAATTAACTATACCTATTTTAAATCTCATAAAAAATACCTTGTCGTTTTGGTATGAAGGCGTTAAAAGATGTGGTGTGAGTTCCACATTTTCAAATAATGTTATGTGTATTAATTTGTTCGAAATTGTTTGCTCGAAGGTTAAGACGACAGCCAATTGACCAACTACGACCGAAAAATATTATTTTGGTCGGCAAAAACCCCTCATTAAATCACATTTATACAATGTGTGTTTATCCAGATAATAAAGATAGAAAATCTCCCAACGTTTATATTGTGCTAACTAAGTTATGTTCGTTATTTGCAATTGACATTCAATTTAATAAAGGGCTTTAATATGTCGATGCTTGGAAATAATGCAATTATTCCCCGGTAATCTGCAAAGGCCGAGAGCTCTCGTTCTAATTCATTCACTTACCAACCCATCTAGCTTTCATAGTCTTTCGATCTTGACATTGAATTTTATTATAAAACAGAGGAATAAAGGTAGAAAATATGCAACATATTTTTCCATTTTTCTGTACCGAACTCAAAGGAAAAATGTTTATTCGTTGTTTGTTCCATTAACTTTGCGGACGGCGCATTTACTTTCATTCGTATTGGAAAATATTGTCAAGTTCACTATGGATTTTCTAGTTCATGGTCAACATTTCCAATTGGATTTAAAGGTATTTATTGACTTCTAAGTCTTCCTAATGAAATGATATTTGTATCTTGTTAACCATTCTAATGTGAGTATTAAGCACAGTTGAAGTTATCTGGGTACTGCCTGAAGGTTTTGAAATTTGATGGTTAATTATAAGGCGGAGTTGGATTATAATAAAAATAAATAAATAATAAAATAAATAAATATATTAGGACAAATCACACAGATTGAGCTAGCCCCAAAGTAAGTTCGAGACTTGTATTATGGGATACTAACTCAACGATACTATATTTTATAATAAATACATATATAGATAAACATCCAAGACCCGGCCCAATCAGAAAAAGATCATTTTCCATCATGACCCGACCGGGGATCAAACCCGGGACCTCTCGGTTCAGTGGCAAGAACCTTACCAATGCGCCACCGAGGTCGTCGATTTAATATTTTTTTAACTATATTATGGAGTATGTACTGACTCTACTATCTTACTACCATAATAGATGGTACTTCAGATTAAATGACAGTACTTATAGTACGCATGTTATATTGACGCATATTTTTTTATTAATTGTTATGTTCTAATAGTATAATATGTGAATTTTCAATTAATAAAATTCATGTCAGGTGCAAGTGTTAGTTCATGGCAATGTTCAATTTACAAAATATTTATTTTCTAAGTATAAACTCAAAAATATTGAAAACGTTTTCTAGAAAGACTTTGTAGATAGATTAAAAAATACTATATTATCCTGGAACACAGGGAGCATAAGAGTAACTACAGCGATGATCAATATTTAATGATAATTTCTCATGAAGTTAATAAGGTATGAACATTAAGTAATAATGTATACTTTTACGACACAAGTTGTCAAGTTTAAAAATATAAATGTACCACTTAATAAACATAATTTCATATTCTATTTCTCTGATTGGGACAAAAACGTGATAGGATGACGCACTGAACGACCCTTCAAGTCCTTGTAACTCCGGGATACCTATACCATTGAATATTCGTTTACACAAAATGTGGAAGTCCAAGTTAACTGCGGTATTAATATTAGAATAGTCGTATCACTCTTGAGGATACTAGCGTAACATGGAATACTAAAATATTCTAAAAACAAAACTCCAGTTTTTTCCTTGTAAATGGCAAAATATAATTTCAATGTAGGTATCATGAACCTTTTCATAAACTTTGTTCAAGTTCACAGTTCCTCAATGTTAACTCCGTAATAAACTTCGTGTAAATAAACAATGGCGAATATGGAAGTCAAAATTGAGTTGGAAATTAAAAAAGTTTCAACCTCAATGGCTCCTCGAGGTTATGAAAAAAGTTAGAGTCTAATTGCTTTCCTTTGATTTACGGTTACTATTATAGTGGTCGGTGGCAAAAGTTTCTTCGACCTTCTAGGTCGTTATTGTTTGTAGCTATTAGCTGACTTATTCCATGTTTGATAGCATACACATATTATAATAAATTAACCGATTTTATAAATGAAACCAACTGAAATAATCTTGTAGGTGCCTCTTAAGAGGCATTGAAATGTGTGTTAAAATCCCGCCTTTCATTTAACGTTACATTAGCGCGCTTGTATAATAATGTAAGTGGTTACTAATTAATAATTCATTTAATATAAACGTGCTCGGTGATGTAAATAAATGGTTGTTTGAATTTGTATTTCAATTGGATTAAAGCTAGTGTAAAGTCGATTTACCTTGGGACACTGTTTTCGCACTTGCCGCCGCACAGTATGAAAATTCCGATACATTTTAATTACATTTGTCGGCGCTCGTGTGCTGGCATCGTATGGAATGTGGATACTAGACTAACCAATCGGTTTTATTTGTTGCTTTTTGGCGATGTACTTAATTAAGACTACTTGTATTTATGATATTGCATGCATTCGTTTTTTATTTTTTATTCTTTAAACCAAATTAAATCAGAAATGAAAAAATATTTATCACTCAAAACGTGAGGTTTGTTGATTAGACTGACAGACAACGTACAACCGAAACTATTGGGCGTAGTTTTTAGCGTAGTAAGTAATAGCTCAGTAGTTAAGAAGTAATAACGTTAAAAAAGCTTTTTTTATCTCATTATTTTAAATCTAGTTTTAAACTAGACGAGACTAGCGTGACATTCATATTTAAATCATACAGAAATCATTTAATTAATTAAGCATCTGTCAGTGAAAATCATCGCTATATCACTCGATAATAGTATGCCCGTCGACTATTATTGATTATTGTACAGATACCAATCAGACTAATTTGTTTAAAGCCTATTAATACTAGATATGGCTTTACAGACAATTATACAAGGCGCAAACACAGTCGATAATAATTAATTCATCAATGTGTAATTGAGTAGCTATGTGAATTTCCAATACATGTGATGATAGGTACACGAACAAAGCTTTAGCTGTAATTATATGACATAATGTTAACTAAAACAGAGTTCAATTAGTTACAATTCCAAAATAGGTAGTTTGTAAATAAACGTAGTAGTTTTTTGATCAACTCTATTGTAAATTCAAGTAGCATTGAAGAGAATTTTACTTTCATGAATCACTCACCTCATGTAAAGAGAAGGAAAAATAAAAAAATACCTCGAACCTCCATGGTGGATCCAAGTGGAACGAGGCCTTACTACCATCTATAAAAACTTCTGGCACATGTATGATGGCAAAAGCCCAACAAATAATATTAGTTATCACGAAATTCAGCCTTTTCGTCTTAAACGGCCGGCATGCAAACGCTTTTACGGCACGAAAGACCCAGACAATCGATGACATATCCACGAGAGCAATGAACTGAGACTGTGCGTGCAGCACCGACGGAATATTGCCGCCAGACAAAAGGTCTCGTCATTTGGCAGGACAATAAAAACTTGAAAAATTGTTGTCATCTAATATCGAGTGAAGTTAATCTTAAAACAAATTGTAACATATTCTACAATAATATAGAAACAATTTTATACTTTAAATCTATTGGGAAAATATAATAAAATGATTTTCCTTTAAAATGAATGGTATCAGTTAACACATGTAAATTTTATTACGTAATTTTCAGCGTTTAAATTATACCGTAGCACCAGTAAATTGACGCTGTTTACCGAGGTTTCACCAAAATCCAATAATTGAATAGCTTTCAACAAATTTGAACATACCTATTTCGTCTGGCTGTACGTTTTAATACAAATTACGTAATAAATTTCATTACATATAAATGTATGATTTATTAAGGCTGCTACTAATATAAAAGTCTTATTTACTAATAAATGTTTACTAATTAATTCTCACACTTATAAACGTAATAAAGAGAGAAATAAGTTATCCTTAAAATGAATAAAAAAGTCCAAAATAACTTTTGATGTCGGCATGTGAATTGTCAACTTCACAAGATAGTCGCAACTTCCTATAATGTCAACTTCTTGAAATGTCAACTATTTTTACTTGGGTATAACTCGCATAATGTCAGCTGTTTATAATTTCCGCGACCGGCCCACCTTTACACTTCACCGTTGACATTATTGAAAGTGTATAAAAAGAGATGATACGATTTTAATAATCTTGAGTCGCGCATTAGTTTATGACGGTTTTTAAGTGAGGAAGATAACCAATAGCTTTAATTATTATCTTTTCAGGGGAGCGGGCGGAGGAGGGATGTTTGGTGACGTCAATATTTCAGCCATTTTGGATTCGCTAAGTGTTAGCTATGACAAGAGAGTCAGGCCAAATTATGGAGGTCAGTATAATCTTGTGTATCATTGTTGCTTTGCTTATGAAACATATTAATAGTAATGGTGTCAGATGTACATATATGTATATGTACGACAGCTGCTCCTAACCAAATAAATTGTGAATTCGATATTTATTTACCGCAGTATACGTAACTTCATACGGCGACGACTGTACTTGATATCTATACTATTAATAGCTAAGTAGAACATTAAGTATAATATTAATATCCAGCTACAACAATAAAAGGTTTCTATTGTAATGTTACTCATAAATACAACAAATTAATGTACTGAGGTTATTAGAACGAACTGATAATTTTCAAAATTTAAAAATCGTTGTCAATTTTCCTATCCCATTTGTTTGTAGGTTCAGGTTCTTATTACTTCAGGTTTTATCTACTTAACCTGACCAATCTTGTTCTAATTTTGCATACGCGTAATTTAAAGTAGTTTAGAATCGGACATACCTGTTGTCCCGGAAAAAGGTTAAATATAAACAAAAGTTTCCGTTGAAATTTCAAAGCAAGTTGAGCACCAGTTTATATGTGAAGTAAATATTAATTTTGTAGTAGAGTAGCAACTAGTGTTCACATTTGACTTGAATTTTATGAATTTCTGAGTTTACTTGTACCTTAAATAAACATAATTTTGATAGCTCAGGAGCTAAAAGACAATATTTATACGCACTTTAAATTTTTACGCATATTATCTCAAGTTGATTGAATGGATATTTGATTTTGGTTTTGTTATGTAGCATTGTTAGAGACCTAACTTTAAAAATAAACTGTAGATATTATCGATTATGAAGAGTTTGTAGTCACACAAGTATGAAATCGTGGATAAAAGCTAGTAAAACATGACATCATTTATAAAATAATACTTATTTCAGAAAAGTTTAACCAAACATTCAATGTACTTAATGTGTCAATGACACACAAAAATTATACAAGTATCTAAATATAAAATGCAAAAATAAACTTCATACTCAAAGTACGAAAACAGACATTAATTCAATCCCAAGTTACAAGGTAACTGTTATGATAACTTTGAAACAAGAAAGAAAAGTTGTTAGACACGATCAAGATTGAGGACGTTGACGACGAATGTAACAATATTACTTTGGTTTACAAATAAAAACCAAGTGCGCTCAGTCGGCGTGAGCCGTGACTTAAGATTAAGATTAATCTATGGTTATAGAGGTGTATGCTGCTTGTAAACAAATGAAGGCCAATATCAGTTGCACAGGGAAATCCCAGGTAATGTAACCCATGTAATATTTCAGGACCGCCTGTGGATGTGGGAGTCACCATGTACGTGCTCTCCATCAGCTCCTTATCTGAAGTGAAAATGGTATACAAACATGAAAGCTGTAGCGTAGATGTCATTTTTCACTTTAAATGACAGCAGTATAAGTTAGATATCCTCGACCTAGCTGTCTGTTTTCGAAGGACAGCTCGATCGAGCCCGGCGTCACGTCACCGTCCTCTGGTTTGGTTTTCACGGCGCGAGGCGCGCGCGCGACTCACGATTGGGCTTGATTGCAGGTCCGCCAGTGGAGGTGGGCGTCACCATGTATGTGCTCTCTATCAGCTCCGTCTCCGAAGTGCTCATGGTACTCGCCACTGTCAGCTCACGCTTGTCTCGGTCGCTCCGGCCCGCAGCCGCCGCGACCGAGCAGCCCCAGACACGAGGCTGCGAGCATGCCGGCATATGGAGCCGACCACCCGGATGATGATGCACCACCTTATTTATCCATTAAATTCCTTTAAATATTTCAATAAAAACATTTTGCTCAAAACACATGGTGGTGCGCCACTCTGGGTGTGTCTCTTTCTATCCAAAGACATACTAAAATGTACTTTGCCATTAAGCATCCCTCTAAGCAAGACATTGTCGTAAATCTGCTCCATTGTTGTTTTTTATGTTAAGCTTTTTATGTTATTGAGTAGGTATTTGTTGTGACTGTGAGTTTCTTACTATTGTCTCTCAGAATGGCGTAAAACTTCAACGTCTCTCCAATCGCCTTCAAAATTCTTACTTTAAGTAGTCTTGCTATGAATGTGTTTAATGTGTGTACCGTTGTCCGGTGAGTTCCAATTGGACGTGGAATCTTTAATTTATGCTTCAGTTTAATAGTTTTTTTTTAGAAATTCAAATGCTTTGATTTGAATTTTGTTTGTAAAGTTTACATGTTTTTATTTTTCAATGTTTTTACTTTATAAAGGATGAAAAGGCCAGAATTTTCTACAAAAATTTCTTACGACGTACTTATCATGGCGGACCATAAGTAATGTTTTAAAACCCTTGATATCGGTTCCAAAGAACGATTTTGTTGACTGAGACCAGGGTGTATGACCCCCAGTGGAAACCAAATCAAGGGGACTCATAAAGTCACCATAGGACGTGACCATTCCCGGGTTTTATCCTAGCTTAGACACTACTGCTGTTAAAAGTACATGATATCGATACGTTTGATAATATTTTATCACAAGTACAAAATAATAAAGATGCGTGTACTTTTAATTTAACGTTTATTTTAAGTAAAATATTATAAACTATTTTCAATGTTATTTTGCTTAAAATATGAAGAAACTTGGCAAATATAGAAATATTCATTGTTGTGCCATCATATACTTAATGTATTTTTTATTTGAAATCCGGCATTACCTATATAAAGAAGGCTGGTTTTCCTTTTTACTGTGAGAAAGTCCACTACAACAAAAGAAAACAGCTTGGTATAAGACCATATATATTTTATAATTTGTCCATATTTATCGGCAACTACGTGAAAAATATCTTTGAAAAATGAGCACGTCATATACATGATTTAGAATATCACACACCCAAAAAGTTGAAAGATATATGATGGCACACATTAGGTGTGATTTTAATATGATGATGATGATAAATGTATATA